>NC_134898.1:30442352-30454852 GCF_041734735.1 Babylonia areolata
GATAAATGGTTTCTCCATTGCAACAGGAAGTCATTTACAGCTTAGTCTTTTGTGAAGGACTAGGACTCTCAGATTAGGAGGTAAAATTGCACTGGCTCTTAGTGCTGCAGCCTTGGGAGCTAGCTGGCCTTTTGGAACCATCCCAATGCTGACTGTCCCAAAACTTTCTTGGCCAAGAGAATGGGGATGTAATTTGGGCAAGACACTGTCCACTATAATCAAATTATAGCCCAGATGGTCAGGACAGCAGTTGCATCCTCTGCCGTTCCGATAGTCAGAGTCGGACACAACTGTCATATATATATATATATATATATATAGCCACATTTGGTCCTGGGGTACAAAAAAGAACCAAGGGGGTGTGAATAAGCTGCTCCACACCGTTGGCCTTGCTTGCTATCTCCCACCACTGTGGTGACCGAAGCCGTAGGAAAAAAAATGTGATCTGTCAGCCGGGATTTATTATCTTCAGCTGAGACCAGACATTGCGACACATCAATTTAACACGGAGAGACGACGCCTCCAGGGATGTGTGTGTGTGTGTGTGTGTGTGTGTGTGTGTGTGTGTGTTGTGTGTGTGTGTGTGTGTGTGTGTGTGTGTGTGTGTGTGTGTGTGTGATGAGAGAGAGAGAGAGAGAGAGAGAGAGAGGATCGCCTTTGATTGATACATTTTATAAGCAGCCCACCCATATACTCACACTCCCACACGTTCGCTCGGGCTACACCGTCTCACCTCTCCTTCCCACCCACCCCCACTCCCCGTGCAGATGCACACACAGCCACACACACACACACACACACACACACACACACGCACGCACACACACACACACACACACACACACACACACTGTGTGCACATATTCACAGAGGTGCACCCACGCACACACATGCACGCACCCTTCCCCCCTTTACACACTCACGCACTGTCAAAAGAGCAGCCATACTAAAAATACAGGAAAGCTTCAGCAAATGTTTGGAACACAAATATCGAAAGAGGTGGAGGGGTGAAGACAAAAGAGAAAATACCTGTCTAGCTTTTACTGTAAAAAAACAACAACCCTCAACTATCTTAAACACACACACGTCCATGCACACACGCACGCATGCACAAGCATACACACACATGCACATACTCCCCCCCCCACCCCCACCCACGCATGCACACACGCACGCGCACACACACATACACACGAACACGTCGGCGCTCGCGGCATCATAAAAACCACACAGTAATCTACGCGATTATGTTGTTGTTGTCAGCAATGTCCATCTTTTCGTTTAGTAATCAAATGGGAACAAAAACATTTTCATTAATGAAGCTGATTGACCTAAGCAGTTTATGCCTTGTTTGTTACGTTCACACGTCATCAGCATCCAGTAACAAGAACACATTATACAACTGATCAATCTAAAAAAATTCCATATGCATTTGCTCAGCGTTAGTTTTAAATAATTCTAGGCCACCCATGTTGTTTCTAACGAAGTGCTTTATGTCATTTGAGAAGACAGAAAACAAAAGAAGGGACAGGTTTTCTCCCTGTCTAACACCAGTCTTGCACTCAAAATAGTTTGACAAACAACTGTTCCAGTCAACACGTGATTTAGCTTTGGCGTATATGTCTTGTATTACTGTTACGATTCTACCATTGGTATTAGACGTCAAAATCTTTTGCCACAAGAGTGCACAATCTATAAAATCAAAAGCTTTTTCATAATGTATAAAAACAATATAATTTTTTTCCTGACAAGAAAAAATCAATGATGGAGTGTAACGTGAACACATGGTCCATTACAGAGAAGCCACTTCGATAACCAGTTTGTTCATTGCCGTGAGTTCCATTCTGCTCCATGAAATTCGCCAAACGAACATTAAGTAAACTCGTAAACAATTTCCCAAAACAACTTAGGACAGAAATTCCCCGGTAGTTGTTAGGATCAGAATCACAATCTTTTTGTTTATATATAGGCTTGATTATTCCCTTTGTCCAGTCATCAGTTAGCTTACCAGTAGTCAATATTACATTAAAGAATTTAGTAAACAGTCCTATCATTTTTTAAGAAGACGACTTTGAGAACTCATTAATAATCTGATCAATACCGCATGCTTTATTGTTTTTTTTTAAACCTGGTATTACCTTCCCTACTTATTCTATAGTAAAGGAACAATTAAAAAAAACTATTATCAACATCATTTACATTACTATCTACTGACGTAATGAGTTCCTTCCTCTCTATCAACATTCTCACTTAGACTTTTAAAATGTATGAAAAATGCTTCAGAAGTTATCTTATCATAAATATCTCTTTTATCATTATCAGAGCCATTTAACAATTTCCAGAAGGATGAAGGATCTCTGCTTTTTAAATTACGTATCTTTTTCATTAAATTAGACTGGAATTTTCTAAATGACTTTCGTAATTGCGGTTTATAAGCTCGACTGGGTGCAGTCAGAGCTTCCCTAACAGGTACAGATTTGTTCAGTCTGGCATAATTCTTAGTTCTGTGAAAACTCTTTCTCTTAATTTCGCATTCGCGATCAAACCTGTCACAATTCTGGGTTTTTCTGCTTGCTGTTATACGTCTTTTCTTCGTCTGTAATTTTGTACTGAGAATTCTAACAGTAATTGCTGCGTATTTCAGAGAGATTACGGCAACCTCACTCACCCCTCCCTTCTCCCTTCTTTCTCATCTATCTTCGCACTCTCACATCCCCCACTCCCCCCCCCACCCACCCCTACACACCCCCATCGCTATTTTCTCCCTTCCTCCCTTCTATTTTCTTCCCCATCTTAATTAGTAACTACGGCTTAAGGGATCAGTTCCAAACACGTAGCACCGTCTTCGTTTACTTGATGTCACGGTTGCTGTGGCCTTGATATGTTTCTGCGGAACAACGTTGGAGGTTGCACGTTCGCTGTAGGCTTATATGAGGACAGATGGAATTGTCAGGTTTAACCAGATTAGTGTGTGGGGGTGGGGGTGGATGGTGGGTGGGTGATGGGGGCTGGGGGTTTGGGGGGGGGGGGGGGGACAAGCGTTGACGTCGGCGTTGTTGATCTCAAGTGGCAGATTTGTTGTTGTTGCTACTGTTGTTGATATAACATATTGTTGGGTTCTCCTCACTTTGTGTATACGTCGCTTCATATGCACATGTTTCTTTTCTTTCTTTCTTTCTTTCGTTCCCTCCTTCATTCTTTTACCCTTTCTCTTTCTTTCTTTTCTTTCCTCTGTTTCCTTTTCTCTTCTTCCCCCCCCCACCCCCCACTTATTCTTTGATTTCGTTTTGTTTCGTTTAATTGATAAATTAAGCTTCTTTCCTTTTATGGTTGCTGTTGTTGTTGTTGTTCTTCTTCTTCTTCTCTTTCTTGTCGTTTCTTTCTTTTTTCTGTCTTTCTGTTCTTCTGTCTATATTTTTCCATCTCATTTCTCTGTTCATTGATTTTTTTGTCTTGTGTGCTTTGTTTATTGTTTCTTTTTTTTTCTCTTTCTTTCGACAGACTTTTAGTCTTCATTCTTTAAATTTCTCTTATGTTTCTTTTTTTTTTCTTTCCCTCTTTCTTCTGTCGGTCCTTCTTTCTCCCTTTCCCCTTTCTCCTTTCTTTCTGTTTTATTCATCTGCTTGACGGCCGCTATAGCCTAGTGGTTCAAACGTTGGACTTTTCAATCGAAGGGTCCGGGTTTCGAATCTCGGTAACGGCGCCTGGTGGGTAAAGGGTGGAGATTTTTCCGATCTCCCAGGTCAACATATGTGCAGACCTGCTAGTCCCTGAACCCCCTTCGTGTGCATACGCAAGCAGAAGATCAAATACGCACGTTAAAGATCCTGTAATCCATGTCAGCGTATAAGAATATACCCAGCATGCACAACCCCGAAAACGGAGTATGGCTGCCTACATGGCGGGGTAAAAATGGTCATACACGCAAAAACCTACTCGTGTACATACGAGTGAACTTGGGAGTTGCAGCCCACGAACGAAGAAGAAGAAGATTCATCTGCTTGTTTTCCTCTGTTTCTATACATTTTTTAAAATTATTAATTTTTCTTTTTTCCACTCCCCTCACTCATCCTTTCCAGTTTTTTTTAGGAAGGGAGGTGGCTGAATGGTTAAGAAGCTTATCTCTCAAAATAGTGCCCGCGAGGGTCTTGGTTCGAATCGCGGTCTCACCGTTTCTCCCAAGTTTGACTGGAAAATCAAATGAAGCGTCTTGTCATTCGGATGAAACGACAAACCGAGGTCCCGTGTGCAGCACGCACTTGGTGCACTGACAAAACCCCCTCCCCCAACAAACAAACAAACAAACAAAAAAACCCAGTGGCAATGCAAACGTTGTCTTTTGGCGAATTTCTTTTAAAGAAATCCACTGTGATAGGTACGCAAATAAGAATTTTCTGCATGTATTAAACGCCTCACCAGTGCGTTGAGAAACTGAAATTCTGAACTGAAAGTCTTTTCTAGCTCTCTCTCTCTGTGTCTTCTACCAGAACGCGGATGCAAACCGTTTCTGCCCGTTTTGTCCTGGCATCCTGGAAGGTGAATACCATTTCATTTTTGTGTGTCCTAAATACGGTCATATCCGCCGGAAATATATTTCACAGTTCATAAATATTAATGAGAATACATTGCTTCCTATTCTACAAAACTCATGTGTTATACCTCCAACAGAAATCTTGCTATGTACACTTACTACGTTTTAAAATTCAGAGACGAATTTACACAATGAATGAACTGGTATAACTATAAACATGATGAATACGAACATGCTATGTATTTTTCATCCAGTTATCGGTTACTCATGTACAATACTGACTTTTTTCTCTCTTTTTTTTGTGACGAGTGAAATATGTATTCTTTCTGCATGTTGAATTGCCCCATTGTATCCCCCACCCCTTCGTGTGTGGGACGGTGGCCTTCACAATTAAACCTGTGTCAGTGTCAGTGTCAGTGTCAGTGTCTCTGTCTTCTACCACCTTTCTTTCTTTCATGTTTTTTTTTTCTTTCTTTCTTTCCGTCTTTCCTTCTTTCTTTCTTTTTGTCATTTTTTTTTTAATCTTGGCTTTTGCTTTTCAAGTGTTGCACTGCTTTATTTCCTTTGTGAAAAGAACTACCGCCTATCAAAACCATTTACTATGCGAGAAATACATCCTTAGTCACTAAGAATTTTTTTCACTCCCTGTTTTTTTTTTTCCCCCTTCCTTCCTTTTTGTACGTTTTTTTTTTTTCATTTTCCTTTAATCTATTTATTTCATTTTTCTTTCTCTGTCTCTCTCTTTCTCTCTTTCTTCTCTTCTTTCTCTCGCTTTCTTTCTTTCGCTCTGTCTCTGTCTCTATCTGCCTCTATCTTTACCTGTCTGTCTGTCAGTCTGTCTGTTTGTCTCTCTCTCCCCTCTCTCTCCCTCGCCAATAAATACGCTTTTGTCTGCTCTCTCTCTCCCTCTCTCTCTCTGTAAACTTGCGTGCGTTGTTAATCTGCTTTGTTTGCTTGTTTATTTAAGAGTTGTGTTTAACGACGACATACTGGCTTTCGCAATATTAGAAATACGTCTGACGTGTTGGCAAGCTTGGATCAAAAACTCCCGTTTCGTATTAATCCCCCCCCCCCCTCTCTCTCTCTCCCAACCCACTCAACGTGATTAGAACTCAGGTCAGCTGATGCCAGTCTTGCTGACTTTATCCGCTGGACACCACCATATCTCTTTCCATCTTTTTTTTTTCTTTCTTTTTTTTTTCTCCAAATGACAGGATCTTAATACTGGTCACACTGTACTTTACGGTGAGTATTGACGTCATACGTCTCTCTTCCCCTCCCACACACTGACGCAGCAAACAACGACGGCCCCCCCCCCTCCCCCCCACATCCCCATCCATTTTGGTAATAATTACATTTGTTTAAGGGACTTCCCACTACAGTATAATGTGTCTTTTATTAACAAAACAGAGTCTTATTAGTCCGCGCTATGTGTTTTGTCGCACACACGTGCTGGTAATTATGTGTTGAAGGACTACCATAACTCATAGCCTGCTTGCTTAAAAAAAATTGTTTTTGCACGTCGGAAAAAGAAACCCGTCTACATTCGGGCACCTGTCTTGTCGCACATACTTGCAGAAGAGCATGTATATTTTCTTATAAGCATCCTTTACACACACTCCTACACTGCTGCAGGTGTCTACCCCACCGCCCCCATCCACACGTACGCACACAGGCACACAGACACAGACACACACACACAGACAGACACACACACACATTCTTAAATACAGCACACTTCCAAGAATACGGGCCGAGAGCTACAAAACTCCTACATGTGCTCACGAAGTTGAATAGCTCTCCCAAATTGCGAGCAACAAAGGCGAACAAGAGAGGCAGAATGTGCGAAAGAGCATGCTTCACTTTTCGACTTTTTGCTTCACATTTTGGTTTTCTTATTGTGCATACAATGGCACTTCATTGTACAATGTTTGGTTGTAAGCAATGGAGGCTGTCAACTGAAGAAATGGATGACAGCACATGTTTGCTGCTTTTGTCTATGTCGATCGCCTTTGGTATTGCTCGCTGCGATTTCGCGATGCGCATGCGCAAAATCCAAGATTGCCGCGGGACTCTCCAAGCGGTTCTATTTTAGATATTGCCGAATAAATCATCTACAGCGTGTATGTTTGTAGTTTGCTTCTTGATCGGCGCAAAAGCCGAGTGGTTTAAGCGTTGGACTTTCAATCTGAGGGTCCCGGGTTCGAATCTCGGTAACGGGGCCTTGTGGGTAAAAGATGGAGATTTTTCCGGTCTCCCAGGTCACGCAGAAGACCAAATGCGCACGTTAAAGATCCTGCAATCCACGTCAGCGTTCGGTAGGTTATGGAAACAAGAACATACCCAGCATGCACCCCCCTCCCCCCCGAAAACGGAGTATGGCTGCTTACATGGCCGGGTAAATAAACAACCCCCCAAAAAACAACAACAACAACAACAACAAACAAAACAACAAAAAACAAAACCGGTCATACACGTAAAGTGTTACATGCCTGTCTGAGTGTGTATGTGTGCGTGCCTGAAATCTGATTGAATGACACAGGAAACGAATGATGAGCGCCCAATGGCAGCCGTCAGTCGGCTCTAACCAGGTAGGTAGCCTGTCGTGCAAATGACCCCCGTGTTTGTAAAGCGCTTAGACCTTGGTCTCTGACCGAGAATAGGCGCTATGCTATATAAGTATCCATATCATTCATTCATCATTGATGGCACTGGCTGTTGGCTCGACGTCGTTCTGATTCTGATTGTGATCCCGTGTTTCAGTGGCGGTGACGGTGGCCTTCATTATCTGCTGGGCCCCCTTCCACACACAGCGTCTGATGGTGCTGTACGTCCGTCACTGGACCCCGTACCTGTTGGCTGCCCAGAGCCATATCTTTTACATCTCAGGTGAGTGAGTCATTATTATTATTATCATTGTTATATTATATTATTATTATTGTTGTTGTTGTTGTTGTTGTTGTTGTTGTTGTGTGTTATTATTGTTGTTGTTGTTGTTGTTGTTGATGCATCTGGACTCCTTACTCACTGGCTGCCCAGAGCCATATCTTTTACATCTCAGGACATCTTAGGTGAGTAAGTCATTATTATTATTATTATTATTATTATAATAATATTGTTACATTATTATTGTTGTTGTTGTTATTATTATTATTATTGTTGATGTTGTTGTTGATGCATCTGGACTCCTTACTCGCTGCCTGCCCATAGCCACATCTTTTACATTTCAGGTGAGTGAGCCATTATTATTATTATTGTTGTTGTTGTTGTTGTTGTTGATGCATCTGGACTCCTTACTCGCTGGCTGCCCATAGCCACATCTTTTACATTTCAGGTGAGTGAGCCATTATTATTATTATTATTATTATTGTTGTTGTTGTTGATGCATCTGGACTCCTTACTCGCTGGCTGCCCATAGCCACATCGTTTACATTTCAGGTGAGTGAGCCATTATTATTATTATTATTGTTGTTGCTGTTGATGCATCTGGACTCCTTACTCGCTGCCTGCCCATAGCCACATCTTTTACATTTCAGGTGAGTGAGCCATTATTATTATTGTTGTTGTTGTTGTTGTTGTTGATGCATCTGGACTCCTTACTCGCTGGCTGCCCATAGCCACATCGTTTACAGTTCAGGTGAGTGAGTCATTATTATTATTATTGTTGTTCTTGTTGCATCTGGACTCCTTACTCGCTGCCTGCCCAGAATCACATCTTTTACATCTCAAACAGTTTTTTCATGGTGAATTAAGCGGTCAGAGAGCACAGATGTAGGTGATGGGTAGAGCACGTATGGAGATTACTGACCGGGCACAATTGTTGGTAATGAACAGAGCACAGGGGCTGGTTAAAAGCAAGAAAAACAACAACAACAACAACAACAACAAAACCAAACAAAACGTACAGAACACACATATAGGCAATAGCACAGGCACAGGAAATGTGTCACGTTCATTGTTTTCTTCTTCTCCCCTCCCCTTACTTTCCCCTTCTACTTGTAACAGTTGTCATTATATATCTATCTATCTATCTATCTATATATATATATATATATATATATATATATATATATAGCTGCCAGGTAGCAGTGAAAATTTAGATTATTTTTATTGTTTAACAAAATGGGTGTTGGTTTTTAACTTTGTGTTTTTTAAAATCTTATATATATATATATATATGTGTGTGTGTGTATGTGTGTGTGTGTGTGTGTGTGTCTGTGTAATTATTCCATCATTTTCTTGCCATCAGCAAATAGCTCGTATTAAAAAATAAAAAATAAAAAGAGAGAGAGAGAGAGAGAGAAGAGAAAAGACCGAAACCAACTGTTCAGTGCACAGCCCAAAACATTAACAAAAAGAAACATGTGCAGCCTCCTTCTGACAAAAACCACAAGCACGGAATCATGCAGTAAGATAAAAACCCCTATCACAGACCCTAACAACAAGTTCAGAATAATAATAATAATGGATACTTACATTGCACACTATCCAGAAATCTGCTCTAGGTGCTTTACAAAAACGCTTTTGTTAATATAAAACATTATATCTATGTTACATACACACACCAAAATGTGACTACACACACACACACACACACACACACACACACACACACACACACACACACACTGCATACATACTTTTTAACATACATGTGTATCTAACAGCTACCCTAACACATACGCACACATAGGCAGGCACAAACTTACATAAACACACGCACACACAATACACATTCATATATATGCATGTAGTTATGTACACATACATATGTATACACACATAGTCAAGCGAAACCGAAAACCTCAAAAAAGGAACGTCTACAGGAACGTTACGAAAACAAAATATACACCCACGTAAATTGCAAAAAACAAAAACAAAACAAAAAACACAGCAACAAACGCTGGCACACAACACGCAAGGTTATAAGAAGCCCTGTACGTGAGAACCAAAGAAACGAGTTCAGACAATGCGAAACGCAAGGAGAAGTGGAGAGAGACAATGTAATGATTGTGTGTGCCTCCCACAGCGACCATTCCCATCTCTGTATGGCCCTGTAATGGGGAATTGTTGGACTCTGACATGGCCACTTCCAAGCCTACACATTATTGATCAACTGCAGTGCACGTTGGGGTTCAGAGGAAAGAAATGCACGCGGCAAGTGTAGGCAGGGAACTCAGAATTCAGAACTCAGAACTAAAAACGTATTTATTCAAGGATTAAGACTTTAAGCATTGCCTATTCTTCCAATCTGTCCTTGATAATCTACATCTATTACAAATAGCACACACATAAATGAAAGGAAAAGGTATTCATCCAGAAGGGTATACATAATGAAGAAAACAACCCCCCCTGCCCCCCCCCCACACACACCCCCCCGTGCACACACATGCATACACACACGCGCGCGCGCGAGCGCACACATATACATACACACACACGCGCGCACACACACTGATAGCACCCCCTCCATCCCCACACACACTATGATTGACGGATAGGACAGTGAGTCAGAGAGAGAGAGAGAGAGAGAGAGAGAGAGAGAGAGAGAGATGTCATCAGTATAAAAGTTCCAGAAACACCCGGGTGTTCAAAAGGTACAGTATTGTTACTGTGAGAGTAAAGGAGAAGTATTTGGGGAGGCTTTGGTCGGGAAGCAGAAAAAAAAGTTCCTGAAATTAACAATCTCCCTTTTCGTGTCTGTGAATATGTCTGTGTCTATGTCTGTGTCTGTGTCTGTGTCTCTATGTGTGCTAAATTCTCTGTGTCTCTTTCTGTCTCCCTCTGTCACTGCCTCTGTCTGTCTCTGTCTGTCTGTCTGTCTCTCTCTGTCTCTCCGTCTCTCTCTCTGTCTGTCTGTTTGTCTCTCACCCACACACATACACGCACACACTCTCTCTCTTTCTCTGCCCCTCTGTCTATTTCCTTCTATCTCACACAGTCAAAATAACGTTATGATCAAGGAGCTGAAAATGACGTGATAATTTTATATTTGTATTTGTATTTCTTTTTATCACAACAGATTTCTCTGTGTGAAATTCGGGCTGCTCTCCCCAGGGAGAGCGCGTCGACCAACTACAGCGCCACCCATTTTTTTTGTATTTTTTCCTGCGTGCAGTTTTATTTGTTTTTCTTATCGAAGTGAATATTTCTACAGAATTTTGCCAGGAACAACCCTTTTGGCCGTGGGTTCTTTTACGTGCGCTGAGTGCATGCTGTACACGGGACCTCGGTTTATCGTCTCATCCGAATGACTAGCGTCCAGATCACCACTCAAGGTCTAGTGGAGGGGGAGAAAATATCGGCGGCTGAACCGTGATTCGAACCAGCGCGCTCAGATTATCTCGCTTCCTAGCGCGGACGCGTTACCTCTTGGCCATCACTCCACATATCGACTTTTTTTTTTTAATCCAGAAAGATTCAACATTCATTTCATTGTGGCAGACATAAACTCATACACATATGCACGCACACATACGTGAACACATCTGCACCACAACATATACATATATACGTCCTCGTGTGCATGCATGCAGCAACAACAACAATAACACAACACAACACAACACAACACACCACACACACACGCACACACACGCGCGCACACACACACACACACACACACACACACACACACACACACACACACACACACACAACAAAAACAAAACAAAACAACAACAACAACAACAAAAAACGACAACAACAACAACAACAGCGATCAGAGAGGTCTTTGTAACAGTAATGTGATGTGTAATAGTAAGAAGATACAGCGATGGGGGAAAAAAAAAGGGAGGGGGGGGGGGGGGGTCACGGACGTAGAAGAGAATGGTAACATGGCTGGGCTAGAAATGACTGCAGCTCTGCGCTCAGCATAAAGATGAATGACATAGCAAAACGTGTGTGTGTGTGTGTGTGTGTGTGTGTGTGTGTGTGTGTGTGTGTGCGTGTGTGTGTGTGTGCGTGTGCGTATGTTTCTGTGTATGTGTTTGGGTCTGTGACTTTATATATTGTCACTAAAAACCATAAAATCATTCATGTGTTTGATTGTGTAATGAACCACACACACACACACACACACACACACACACACACACACACACACACACACACACATATATATATATATATATATATATATATATATATATATATATATCAACATAATCACTTACATCTGTTATTGTTTATGTTCACATTTTTTTCCCATCTATTCTGCATGTCATAATGAATTTATATATATTCGACCCAAGAAAGTCCGGGAACAAAAAAAACAAACAAACAAACAAAAAAAAATTCTAAATTTTGCCAATGCGCTTTTATGTATCTGTTAATTTCCATCTCAATATACGGTTCTATCGCCTTCGATGTTTTAAAGAGTTTAAATTGTGCAAATCTGTCACTGGCTTCAATATGATCATGCCAGTCTTGCCACCACCAGTCCACTATTCTTCGTCTTTGTCTATTTCTACACTCTTTTGCAATGCCCATATTTCTGCTCTGTAGTATTGGCTGAACTTGAGAATCAAATAACTTAACAAAAACACTCAACGAACTACAATCTATTTTATACAAAAAGTGAAATATCATGATAACTTAGTTGCTTTCCTTGCCTTGTTTTGCTATATCTTGACATGCAAAGCTGAAACTAAGTTTTGTTGAGAAATAGATTCCAAGATACTCATATACATTTACAACAGTAATTCTTCTGTTTCCGTATGACCATATTACATTTCTTGCTAAATACCTTCATTTACGGAACACAACAATATTCGTTTTGACCATATTCACCTTTAACTGTAAATTGTAATGCAGCATATGAATTATTTGATTGACGTTGCAACCCATTTGTGGTTGTGGAAAGCAAAATCATACCATCAGCAAAAAGTAGAACAAACAATTCAATCAAGTCAAAAGTAACGCCGTGTTGGCCGTGCTCCATAATTTCTAAAACAAGTTCATTAATGAA
>NC_134898.1:30459852-30487772 GCF_041734735.1 Babylonia areolata
TTTGCGTGCTGTGTGCGAGTGTTTGTTGCTGATAGGGTTTATTTGGGTTTTTTTCCCTTGTTTTTCCTAACGTTCTTGGAGAGGATGTTTCGGTTTTGTTTCTGAACTGGTTGCCTTGGTACTCACTGCACAAAGGTTTCTTATAACTTTGCGTGCTGTGTGCGAGTGTTTGTTGCTGATAGGGTTTATTTGGGTTTTTTTCCCTTGTTTTTCCTAACGTTCTTGTAGAGGATGTTTCGGTTTCGTTTCTGAACTGGTTGCCTTGGTACTCACTGCACAAAGGTTTCTTATAACTTTGCGTGCTGTGTGCGAGTGTTTGTTGCTGATAGGGTTTATTTGGGTTTTTTTCCCCTTGTTTTTCCTAACGTTCTTGTAGAGGATGTTTCGGTTTCGTTTCGTTTTTTGCGTGCTGTGTGCGAGTGTTTGTTGCTGTTTTTGTTTGTTTTGTTTTTTGTTTGTAAATTTTTCGTTTTTCCTTACGTTCTCGTAGAGGTTTTTTCGGTTTCAGTTTCTGAACCAGTTGCCTTGGTTCTCATGAGTTTTTTTTTGTGTTTTTTTTAATGTACTATAGTGAGTGTACTTGTGTCTTTGCAATCATCGTTTTTGTTTTTTTTCCTTCTTCTAACATTTTTTTCCCCAAATAATTATATTCTCTCTGTTTCTTCTGAAGACAGTGGGAAAGGATTACTTGAGAGCTGAAGTCGGTTTATTTTTGTTTTGTTGTTGTTGTTTATTTCTGAAAGAAAACAGTCTCTCGAAATTGTCATTGTGAATCGCAAAGTCATCACACTCTTCTGAGGGTTGTGCTGAGACAGTCACTAAGAAGAAGAGAGCTACGTCCGAGCGTAACAAAGAAACGTATAAAAAAAAAAGCGATTTTTCTCGGGTGACCGGGAAGTACAGGTGCTTTGAGAGGACGCGGGAGGGCGAGCAGGCGAGAGAGAGAGAAACTCAGAACTCAGAACTCAAAACGTTTTTATTGACTCACTTGTGTAAACAAAGTGAGTCTATGTTTTAACCCGGTGTTCGGTTGCCTGTGTTTGTGTGTGTTTGTGTGTGTGTGTGTGTGTGTGTGTGTGTGTGTGTGTGTGTGTGTGTCCGTGGTAAACTTTAACATTGACATTTTCTCTGCAAATACTTTGTCAGTTGACACCAAATTAGGCATACAAATAGGAAAAAATCAGTTCTTTCCAGTCATCTTGTTTAAAACAATATTGCACCTGTGGGATGGGCACACAAAAACTAAAAAATTAAGCCTGATTATATGCAAACTGCATTTACTGTTATATTTATATTTTTTGTAGTCTCTAAACTTGGCACTTTGATATGATATTCTGACCCAACAACAAGAGTAGTCATTATTATCATTTTTGGTTCAAACAGGAACTTCTTTTGCTAAGCATGGAAGTTTTATTTTGCAAACGTTTTGGTGCAGATGGTAAAAAAAGGAAATTACTCTGTAATTAATGCTAGGGGACTTAATTTGCTTTAAACTGATCTCATCTTAAACATTACATTTTGAAATTATACTCAATACATAAAAAGCTTGGATTTTTTAAAAAGTGTATCACAAGTGTGTCTTGAAGGCCTTGCCTCTCTTGTTCTAGGATTAAGATTTTAGGCATAGCCTATTCTTCCAATTTGTCCTTGCTAATCTACATTTATTACAAATGAGAGAGAGAGAGAGAGAGAGAGAGAGAGAGAGAGAGAGAGAGAGAGAAACATAAGTGTCGGATCATACACTTTAGTTGTCAGACACACACACACACACACACACACACACACACACACACACACACAAACACAAACACGCACATACGTGCGCGTGCGCGCGCACTCGTATGAAATCCACAAGACCCAAGTGCAAAAGGCCTTGCAAAAAAAAAAAAAAAAAAAAAAAAACTCGACCAAATTTTAGAAAAGACAGACTGAAAGAAGAAGAAGAAGAAGAAGAAGAAGGGGAAGGAGGAGCCTGAGAAGGAGGAGGAAGAGGAGGAGGAGAAGGAGCAGGAAAGAAAAGAAGGGACGCAGTGCACTCTAATACTCGGGGGGGGAAAGAGGAAGCATGTTTTAGAACCAAGTGCCACCACAAAAAGCGCACAATGAAGAGAGAGAGAGAGAGAGAGAGAGAGAGAGAGAGAGAGAGAGAGAGAGAGAGAGAGAGAGCCTGCTGCTTTTCACGTGACTCCAGTGAAGTTCGGTTACTGTACATGGCATTTACCGAACTGACACCTCCCTTCTCTCCCCTCCCCTCCCTCGTCATTCAGTCCAGTTTTCTGTAGCCTTTGGTGAAAGTATTTTTGTTCATGTCTTTTGTTTATGTTATGCATGTGTGTGTGTGTGTGTGTGTGTGTGTGTGTGTGTGTGTGTGTGTGTGTGTGTGTGTGTGTGTGTGTGTGTGTGTGTGTGTACGTGTGTACGTGTGTCTGCATGTTTTACATTTATTTGCTTATTTATCATCTTTTGTGTGTTTGTGTGTTTTGTGTGTGTGTGTGTGTGTGTGTGTGTGTGTGTGTGTGTGTGTGTGTGTGTACGTGTGTACGTGTGTCTGCATGTTTTACATTTATTTGCTTATTTATCATCTTTTGTGTGTGTGTGTGTGTGTGTGTGTGTGTGTGTGTGTGTGTGTGTGTGTGTGTGTGTGCATTTTACTTATATATACGATTTATTCCTTTGATGTTTTTATTAATGTATTGTTGTGCAATACCTTATGGTCTTAACGTGTGTGTGTGTGCGTGCGTGCGTGCGTGCGCGCATGTCATTTTTAGTAATCTATACCTTTTTTTGTTGGATGTTTTCATTTGTAAATATTGTTGTGCAATACCCTATTGTCTTAACATGAGTATATATGTGTGTTTGGAGGGGGCGGGGGGTAGTCTATCGTCAGCTATTGGGAATTCTTATTTGACTAGTTTTATGTTGCGCATGATGATTTTATGCCAGTGTTTACAACGAGCCTGTGATTGCACAACTTAATTTCCATGTGGATTAATAAAGTGTTTTTGATTGATTGATTGATTCCTCCCTTTCTTCCTTCCTTCCTCCCTCCCACCGTTCCTTCCTTCCTTCATTTACTCTTTCCTTCCTCCCTTTATTCCTCCCTTCATTCCTCCCTTCCTTCCTTCCATACTCACTCCCACCGTTCATTCCTTCCTTCCTTCATTTCCTTTTTCTTCCCTCCCTTCCTCCCTTCATTTGCTCTTTCCTTCCTCCCTTTATTCCCCCCTTCATTCCTCCCTCCCTCCCTTCCGTCCACCCTCACACCGTTCCTTCCTTCCTCCCTTCATTTGCTCTTTCTTTCCTCCCTTCATTCCTTCCTCCCTCCCTCCCTTCCTCCCTTCCTTCCTTTCATCCGCCCTTTTCATCCCCTGTTTCCTCCCGTCCACTTTAATTCTTTCAACTCTCACCAGTCCTCTCGTCCATTATTATTCCTGTATTTCTCCTCTTCCGTCAATTCCCAGCACAGTGCAGCCACAAAAGCCTTTTCTTTCTCGCTTCCAGCGTCTCTGTCGGTGTCCGCGCATACAAGGCTCCCCTCCTTAAAATCTTACCTCAGGGGAAGGTCTTTGGCACACACACACACACACACACACACACACACACACACGCGCGCGCGCGCGCGCGCCCCCCCCCCCCCCCCCTTAAGTTTTATCCCAAGGGAAAGAAAGGTTGGGAATGTTTAGAAAACATCAGAACCGCGCGTATATTATTCAGACGAAGCACGACTTCTTTTGGAACTTGTTTTCTTTGCACTGAGGTACATCAAACTAAAAAAAAAAAAAAAAAAAAAAAAAAAAAAAAAAAAAAAAAAAAAATTGAAGGTGAATGATCAATAAGTATTCGGCCTCAGTATCTGGATCACTTCGCCTGGTGTCTTCGAAATAATGTGCAAGACATATCCAAGTCACCTGTATTGTAATGATACTAAGATAATTATGATGATAATGATAATGGCAATAATGATAATAATCACAAAGAATAAGAATTTCACACACAGACTCTCTCTCTCTCTCTCCCTCTCTCCCTCACACACACACACACACACACACACACACACACACACACACACACACACACACACACACACACACACACACAGACTGAGAAAGGTAGATATTTAAATATTCCACAAGAAGACAGATTGTGCAACAAGTGTAACATCCTGGAAGACGAAATCCATCTTCTTGATCATTGTATTAAATATAAAACCTTAAGGCAACAATTTTTAAAGGATATTCAAAATTCGAATAACACAGAACATATTCCCAGTCAGGTGATGCTATCAGATGATGAATATATACAAACAAGATTGGGAAAATTTGTTTATGAATGCTGCTGCAATTTACTGCATTAACTGATTGATTAATTGTGTGTTTTTTCATTCGTTCATTCATTTACCATTGCACTTGTGTCTTATAAACCTTACGGTTTCATGACAATAAAATCTATTCTATTCTATTCACACACACGCACACACACAACTCAATGCTACGCACAACTGCACAATTACTTTTTTCCCTTTAAAACCAACGTTGACACACAAAGTGTTCCCACCGTCACGCTGTGCTATGTTGTGTTGTTTGTTGTCAGGGGTATTGTACTTCATCAGCTGCACCGTCAACCCCATCCTCTACAACGTCATCTCCCGCCGCTACCGCATGGCCTTCAAGCGGACCATCTTCGGCCGCTGCACCCAAAGCTCCCCCGCACACGGGAGCGGGTGCCCACAGAGCGGCCTTCTCCTCCGACCCCGCTCCCTCCAGCGAAGCGGGGTGGCGGCCTCCTTGCCTCCTCCACCTCGTAACGACGTCCTGGATCCAGACTCCTCCCCCACACGACCCCTTAGAGGCGACCCCCACTGCCCCCCGTGCCGCCGCCTTCTCGTCCTCCGGCCTGACGTCACCAGGGGAGTGACGTCACAGAAGAGTGACGTCACGAAGGAGAGCGTGGTGACCCGAGCCAAACGTCTGACCGAGTCGGTGTGTCCCAAGCTGCTTCTGAAGCTGAGGAAGGTGAGGTCCGATGAGAAACCCGCCGTGCAGCACGAAGAAGAAGCAGAAGCAGAAGCAGAAGAAGAAGATGCGCCAGGGAAAGACTGCAAAGAGGAGCTGCTGCCCTGTGGAGAGCTTGAAGGGTCTCCCGGCTTGAGAAACGGCTACACCAAACTGCACGTCATCTACACGGAGCGGAAGGACACTGCTGGGCAGGGCGTGTTCCCACCTGAAGAAGTGCAAACGGGCAGCACGTGCTCTTCAAGGTGCGTCGACCCATCCACCACCACGTGCCACCACCACCACCACCACCACCACCACCTCGTCAAGGAAGCGGACAGCGAGGAGGGGGAGGGGGAGGAGAAGAAGGATCACAAGTGCTTTATCAGCGGGAACCTGGATTCCAACTACAATTCCAAGCGTGACCATTCACCAAACGCTGGGGAGGAGAAGAGACACGTCTACAACGCTGAGGACAAAAGGTTCTCCTCCCCATCCCGGCGGAGACTCGTGGTGGTGAAGCCTCTAGTGAAGTCCAAGTCACTGTGCAGACTCTGCCTCTCCGATTCCTTGGGCAACAACGGGCACCGTGCCGTGTTTCACAACCACAGTGACACGTATCCTGCCGCAGGCTGTGACACGGTTATGACGTCATGAGTCTGTGTGGTGGTCTACTATGACGTCATGGGCGCGACTAACCCCGGTAGAGTTGGGTTTAATGCACCTATTGGGCAAAACCTTTAAAAGGTCAAGTCGATCAGAGTTTGGGTCTTGATTCTTGAGGGGAAGGGAGTCCTGGGTATCTGTCCGGGTGGGGAGGTTCGTTTGGTGTTCTGAAGGGAGACCGATCATCGAGGTCTATGATGTTAACATGTGTATGTCTCGTGTTTTCTTTTCTTTTTTTCTTCTACTTGTGCTCATTTTCTTGCACAGCGCCTTTACGTCTTTTTGTTTGTTTATTTGTTTGTCAAAGAAAAGGAGCACTGTCAATATAATTACCATTCACACATGTCTGAGTATTGACTGGAATGGAAAAAAAGAGCAAGTTTATGAGTCACCAGTGTATACAGGTAATCTGTGAGCTCCAGTTCCACTTCTGTGCCAACAACAGCTGTTGCTTTAACTATCTACTTTCAACGCCGCCTCTTGACTGGTTCGTCATCATTATCATGGTCGTCTCTAGGGAATGAGGATGCGTTGTGCCGTTTTGTCATGTCTTGTCTTTTCTTGTCATGTCTTGTCTTTTCTTGTCTATGATCCTGCGGTAATCCCCACAGGGCAACAATCCATGATGGGGAAGGGGGTGCGCTCTAGGAGACTGATGTCTGTGTGCGACCGTTAAGCTCCGTAGTTCAGCCAGTGGACATCGGTGGACATCAATCATCAGTGGACACGAATGTGGCTCCGGAGTCCAAGGTCCGAACAACACATGCGGTTGCAGCTGGAGCATAGAACGCTGGCATGCAGGATAGGGGAAGACGCAGCTCTGTTACTTAGTTGCTTTGCAAAAAGACATATATTGCTGTGTTTCGCATCTGGCGTAATGTTCCTGTTTTGTACAGCATTTCCGAAACACCCCTCCTCCATGTAAGCCGCGTCACAGAATGGAAAGCATTCCGCACAGCGAATAGTGAGCACTATATCACTTGAAAATTGTTTGATACAAATCTAGGTCAGGCATCTGTTTTCTTTTGTTTTGAGTAGATGTGGCGAACCGTATATGTATCAGTCAGCACGCTTTGACACCTCCTTGGAATTGAAACTGCACAGCGAAGATGATATGTGTCATAAACTTACTGCATGAAGCAACAGGTGAACTATTCGTTTTTTCTTTCTTTTCTGAATGCCAGAGATTCTCGGGAATGAAGTTATTACACCATACGTGTGACCTGTATGCTTTAGCACGTGAACATTGGTTGTGCGAATTTTAAAAAAAAGAAAGTCTAGCAGAAGATAATCATTGAAATTCTGATAAACCGGGATATTTTCAAACGTGTAGGAAAATGCATTTCACCGCAAAATCGGAAACTCGCATAGGATGTAAAAGGAAAACAAGAAAAAGGTCCCTCTGCCTCTTACTGCCATAGGAGCAGTGAATTAATATCCACCGGGTCTAAGGCTCGGCACAGGAAGGCGGGGCCGAAACATCCTCCAACCGAAGTCAAGTACCACCTATTCACGCCTGGGTGGGACGAGGAAAACTGGAGCCAAGTGCCTTTCCCAGGGACACAGCGCCATGCCAAAACAGGACCTCACACCCTGATCACTGGTGACCACTGGTCCAGCTCCAAAGCCATTCTGCCACGTGGCCTCTTCTACACTGGATGTAGAGGAGCTGAATGACAAGGAAAGCTTCTTCGTCTCGTTCGTCAGATGGACACCCCAGTCTCCCTGATGAAGGCAGTTGTATGCAACAGGTCCTCCACACAGCCGTGGATATTCCGGGTGAAAGGAAAACACACACCGCACTCTTTTACGAATAACATGTACAAAACTGAATGTTTAAACACCTCTTTCAAAACTAAACAACTGATCGAGTGCCTTAGTAGAAAGGTAAAAAACGGAACTGTTCAGATAATGCAGCTCGACGTTAAACGTTGGACAACAGACTTCGCAAGAAAAAGGTTCAGGACCATTTGGAAACATGCAGTGTTCTTCACTGAGGCTTGTTAGAATGATGCTGAATTTATTTTGGCTAACAGCGGGTCATGCAGCCAATGTAATTAACGTCTGTCTAACTAAAGCTGCTTTCGTACGCGTACACTCCCATTCTTTCCAATAGAAAAAAGCTGTCATCTATAAACCACTGAATAACTGTAAACTTTTGGGCTAATAGATTGGGCTGTCAAACGCATTTTTCAAGCTGTTAGGGGGAAGGTTGCAGAATGGTTTAGACGCTTGTCTGCCGATACAGTGCACGTGTGAGGGTCTGGGTTCGATTCCCGCTCTCACCCTTTTTCCACGTTTGACTGGAAAATCCAATTAAGCATTTCGTGATTCGGGTGAGACTATATATAAACCGAGGTCCCGTGTGCAGCACGCACATGGCGAACTGAAAAGAACCCATGGCAACAAAGGTGTCCTCTGGCAAAATTCTATTGAAAGAAAAATCCACTCTGTTAGGTACACAAATATATCAGCATGCACTCAAGGCCTGGGTTATGCTGCTGGTCAGGCATCAGCCTAGAAGATTTGGTGTAGCGAATATGGATTTTACTGAACTCAGTGACGCCTCCTTGAGAAACTGAAACTGAAACTGAAACTTTACGCGGTTCATTGAGCTGGTATGCCTGAAACAGCCGTTTGTGTGTTATTGGAAAACCAGTGGTTGACCATACGCTGCCTGCGTTATTAACATTGAATAAAAATGGATGTCAAGACACACCTTCGTGTGATTTTCGTGGAAGTTCCCCGGTTATTTTTAGCGAGAACCGCGTGCGCATACGCGTCTCCATTTCTTTTCTTCAGGTTACCAAAAGCTAGAATTTCGTCATAGAAATCGCTGTTCTGACGAAAGGATTTTGAACATTTTCGGTGACTATTTTCACAAGTTTACAAGATGTATTTGGTTTTATTCTTACACCCATTATTTGCTTTAATCTTCTATGTTTACTTTGAGCGTGTTTCCTGTCATATGTCTGCCATGACGTATTCAAACTGATCTATTTATAAACTCTGTCAAAAAGTTGTCCGAGCAAAGGCAGTGCAAACTCAGAGAAGCCAGTTACCGTGGTGGGGCTGCCCATTACGTCATATGACCTACTTCTCGCTCTGCGAGCGACGAAAAGTCCACCACGAAAGCGGGCCTGTACACCCTCCATAGATTTTCTTTTCGGTAAAAAAAAAAAAAAAAAAAAAAAAAAAAAATTAGAGACTTGCCTGCAATTATGAAGTAGTCCTCCACCTTCTGATAAAGTCCGTAAGATGCAGGCTGAACGAAAACACGAGCTGCGGATAAAACGGAGCACCAGAATGAATCTGAACCAGACAAAGACCGACTCAGTTTTCAGTTCTGTTCGTTTGCTTATTTTTTGTGTGACGCTTGACGTATAATTATGTTGTAAATAATCGAGTCGGTCCAACTTTTTTGGGGGATTTGTTTCGTAAATGATTGATTGATTGATTGATTGATTGAGTGAGTGAGTGAGTGAGTGTGTGTGTGTGTGTGTGTGTGTGTGTGTGTGTGTGTGTGTGTGTGTGTGTGTGTGTGTGTGTGTGTGTGTGTGTGTGTGTGTGTGTGTGTGTACATTTTTTCGTGCGTATGTGTGTGCGTGCGTGCGTGCATCAGTACATGCGTACGTTTACTGTTCGCGCGCGCGCGTGTGTGCGTGCGTGCGTGTGTGTGTGTGTGTGTGCGTGCGTGCGTGCGTGCGTGCGTGTGTGTGTGTGTGTGTGTGTGTGTGTGTGTGTGTGTGTGTGTGTGTGTGTGTGTGTGTGTGTGTGTGTTGCTAAAACGTCATGTTGTATCGTCAACTCAAAAGTGAACTTGCCTTCAGGATAAAATCCTGCCGTCTGTTGTTTGTTGTTTTTTATTTTCTTCAGCATTGTCATGAACATTGGATGTCATTATAAAGCTGTTTCATTGCTGGTCGTATCTGATGGTTCATTCTGAAAACACTTTTAAATTTTTTTTTTTATTATTCAGACTTGAGGGAGAGAGAGAGACGCTTGACGCTTTTGACGCTTTGATGTTTTACTGTCATTGACTGTACAGTCCTTGTGACAGGGGGGAACAATACATTTTCAGGAAACATAAGATCAAACAAAGAAACATAATATAAATCAACATTCTCATCACACACACAAATAATGTATATACCGAAAATGGGACAAACAGAAATCAACTGATCACTTCGGTCAGCTCGACCATCCAAAATGAATAAATAGTTTTGCATACACATGCACACAATCATGTGTATCTATCAAATTATCATCAAATAATATGTCCTATAATAGTTTTTTTCCCCATAAATGAATACATGAATTTTGCTTTACTCATATTTGTACATCTAAACTTCTGTTTATCATTTTCTTTCGAAAATCCCATGCTTCTGAAATATATTTAGCAAATGATTTTATGATGTCTTCATCATTCGACCTGAGCAGCATTATCATATCTTCTCTTTTTACTACATCCTTTTTCAAAAAGAATACATATTTTACGAATAAAATCATAAGATTTGCACTGAAACACAAAATGGTTTTCATCATCAGTAGCTGAGTTACATATTGGACAGGGAGACTGTGTTACTGTGCCAGTTTCAAACCATCTTTTATTGGCATTAAAGCCAAGTGTTCTTAGTCTAAATCTGGCTAGGTTTGTTCTGTGCCACCTGTTTGATATTATCATGATAATTTTTTCTGTTTGGAATATACTTTTAAATGAAAAGAACCAAGTATATTTTCTTTGCATTCCATTTGTGCATGCCAGTTTTGTTTGTATGATGCAATCAGTCTATCTCTAAGTTCAGAAATAAATCCATTTTCATACCCTACGCCCTGGCACAACCACACAATTCCAAATCCATTTTCTATTAATGCCTTCTTAACAAAGTATACCCAGTTTTGCTTCCCTGCTTCCTCTTGTACCAACATCATTTCATAGGCTTGTCTACATAGCCTTGATACTGGTAAACGTGTTACCTTAATCCAGTATTTAATACGTTTTACAAATGTTCTTAAATGAAGTGGGTATCTGCCTGTCTCCCCGTATAGAATCTTATTTGATGAATGAAGTGGAACACCAAGGAAACGCTTAATAGCAAATGTGTGTACTTTTTCTCTATCCTTATTGTTGTTAAGACCCCAAACTTCTGCCCCGTAAGTCAGCATAGGCTCAATCTGCGTATCAAATAATTTCCAAAATATACAAAGATCAATGCAATTTAACTTTCTAAGCGATCTGATTATTTCTATGACACCCTTCTTCCCTTTTCTATATTATTCCTCCCACGCGTGCTTCAAACTTAGTTTCGTTGTAAAATAAAGTCCTAAGTATTTGTAAGAGTTTGTTACCTTTACATCTACATTTCCATAAAACCATTTTTCATGAGCAGAAAGATGCCCTCCCATTCGGAATACCATTACATTTGTTTTATCTAGATTAACTGACAGGCACAATAGATCAGCTTCCTGTTTTAACACATTTAGTTGATTTTGTAATCTCGTGACTGTATCTGACAGAAGAATAACATCATCTGCAAATAATAATAGAAAAATTTCTATTGCTCCTGGGATCATTTGAATGCCATGTTTACCTTTCTGTGACAGTTCCACTGCTAATTCGTTTATAAAAAAATGAAAACATCAGGGGACTAAGCAGACAACCTTGTTTTACTCCATGTGGGCATTCAAAATAATCAGAATAAGTACCTTTATCACGTACACAAGCCAATACTGAATCATACACACTTCTAACAGTTTTATACAATTTCCCATTAATGCCATTTTTACGTAATACATCCCACAATACATTTCTATTTACCGAATCAAATGCCTTCCTGAAATCTACAAATGCTACATACAGTTTAGTGTTTTTCAGTAAGTATTTTGTACTAATGCATATAGAGTAAATATATGGTCTACAGTGCTATACCCCGCCCTAAAACCTGCTTGTTCCTCGATTATCTTTTCTTCTCTTTCTGCCCATTTTGTTAATCTTCTGTTTAAAATATGAGTGTATGCCTTACCAATTATACTTGTGAGAGCTACTCCTCTATAATTATCAGGATTGTCAGTATCTTCCTTTTTATGTATCGGGACTATGACAGATTTTGCCCACTCTGCAGGAAAAGACTCCATTTTCGAATAACCTGTTGAATAAAACAACCAGAAAATCAATCACAACTGAGTTGGCATGCGTAAGCATTTCACTGATTATCCTATCTGGTCCGGCACTTTTACCTGCCTTTAGATGTTTTATACTGGCAATGACCTCTTCTCCAGATATTTGACTGTCAAAGAGAGGCTCTGACTCTGAATAATTATTTTCTTCAGCTACAGTTTCCTCCCGAGCCATATTTTCAAATGAATTAAAGACAGAAAAAAGTGATTGTACCATTGCTGCAAACAAATTTCTGTGTATACAAAAGCTTTTCTGTTTACTGATTTAACTGTCGACCAGAATGATTTTGGGTCTTTGATAGAATCTTTTAGCTCTTGTAACTTTTTTTTCTTCATATTCACGTTTCTTTGATCTTCTTAAAGTGATATAATCTGTCCTTGCCTTTACATAATTTTCTCTGTGTTCATTTTGATTTATTTTAGTTTTACATCTTTGAAATCTTTTAAGAAGTGTTTTGACAACCCCTTTCTTCTGTTTGCATTCATTATCAAACCAGTTGTTAAAATGCTTCTTTCCTTTCCCTACTACACGAACCATACATGCTGCAGCTCCATATAATGCACCAACAAAAATGTCTATACACTTATCTATATCAACATCTAACATCTGGTATGCTTTAGTCATACATTCATTAAATTCCTCAGAATCAAGCTCGTTTTTATAGGGAGAGAGAGAGGGGGAGAGAGAGAGACAGGCAGACAGAAAGACAGACATAGAGGCAGAGAGAAAAAAAGAGACAGACAGACAGAGACAGAGCAGGGTGAGAGAGAGAGAGAGACAGACAGACAGAAAGACAGACAGACAGAATCAGAACAACAGAGACACACACACACACACACACACACACACACACACAGACAGACAGACAGACAGACATAACACAGGGAGGCAGAGAGAGGCACAGAGAGACAGACAGACAGACAAACAGACAGACAGACGGGCAGAGAGACAGAAAGAAAGAGAGAGAAAGACAGAAAGAGAGACAGAGAGAGAGAGAGAGAGAGAGGGGGGGGGGGTCTCTTTAACTGTCATGCTCTCATGTTCTGGTATCATGGTCTGCTTTATATTGTCCCACGTTGTAATACTTGTGGCCTATAAAACGAAATAAAGATTCGACGTAACATATTGTGTGTTGTGGTGGCACCTAGTGTATGGATGTATGTACATGCTCCCATCTCTCTCTCTCTTTAATATCAATTCTCTTGTTCCATATGCGTGTGTGTGTGTGTGTGTGTGTGTGCGTGCGTGCGTGCGTGTGTGTGTGTGTGTGTATGTGTGTGTGTGTGTGAGTGTGTGTGTGTGTGAGAGAGAGAGACAGACAGACAGACAGAAGACGTTAACAGCTTTCTTGCACGACAAGCGAAGGTCACAAAGGCCCACCTTTAAATTTAATCACCGGGGGAACAGAAACAAGCGTATCTATCTATCCATCTGTCTCTCTCTCTGTCTCTCTCTCTCTCTCTCTCTCTCTCTATATTTCTCTCTCTCTCTTATATATAGATGACAGATATGTGTATATATGTAGTGTGTGTGTGTGTGTGTGTGTGTGTGTGTGTGTGTGTGTGTGTGTGTGTGTGAATACACCATATCATAAGACCCTACATAGATTTACCACGTGACATAAATGATCGTCATACCAAAGAAAAGAACATGACAAAAAGCACGGAATGACAGATGTGTTTTCCGAACGGGTTAGAAGAAACACAAATCATTCCCAGCCATGTAAACCTAAAGCGGATATTCGGTCGGGAAGATGGCTTCCCCCGTTCTGTACCACCGACTGAATAAGTGGTCAGAAGCCTTTCGTTACTTTGAACTGGAAACCCCCAAGAGTTTTACCATGCAATAGGCACCAGTCAGGGAAAGCTTGATATGCCATTTTTTTTTTTTTAGCTTTCACGATGAGAATCACTCAGTCACGTTCTGTATGGATCATTCTTGCAGGATATTTTGGCTTCCCCACTCAGAAATTCAGACAACGCTTTCAAAATGGCGGACGACGCCCCACAACCTGGTCCAAGTGGCGCCGCGGTTGTGTTGGACAAGGATGTTTGTGAGAAGGTTCATAAATCATTGAAGACGATGGAGAAAGTGCTAGGTGTGATAAAAAGAAAAGAAAAAAAAAGTACACACACACACACACACACACACACACACACACACACACAGAGCAAAAAACAAACAAACAAACAAAAACAACCTGGTCACTTGGTCCACTTGACGAGGAAGAAGGTGAAGGATGAGGGTGGCGAGAAGAATTGTGTGTTGTGTGGTATAACAGAGTAAGGCTACGTTCACATTTGGTCCAAGCGAGTTGCTTTCGACATCTGATCGAGAATTGTGGGCTAGTCATTTTGCGCTTTCCTGGTATGTATGTCAGCGGTAGGTGTTTTGTTACCCGCTGAATTGTCGCCTCCGCTGATGTGTCGCCGGCGACAATTTGTCGAAGCTCAATTAACCGTTGATTTGTCGCAGACTGGAGAAAATTCAGCGGTTAACAGACCTCCGCTGAATTGTAGCCGGGGCAGAGACAATCTAGCGGACCGGCGACAATATCAGAACCGCCAAATTGTCGCCAGTCGATGACATATCAGCGGATGGACGACATTTTAGCTTATTTAACTTTGGGGGTGGAGGGGTGGTATTCTGTGTATTTGCGTGCTAAGCTCGGAAGCATGTCTATGTTCCCTCGGGTCTACGTGTATACGGTGATAATTTAACGGTTAACTGAGCTCCGCCTAATTGTTTCCGGCAATTTTATGAGAGCCTTGAAACCCGTGATCAGCGTGGTTTTTAGAAAATTATGTTCAGCTGACGTCAATTAAGGGAACAAGTTTCCTTTCTTAGTCCCCTCCCCGTTGCGGCCCCCCTCCCCTTCCCCCCACCTCAACCGCCCCCCTTTTCATTCGAATATACAGAAATGTCGATTTCTAATTAATACTAACAATCATCATTATGATAATATCAATAATAATAATATCATTTATTTTCAGTCTAATATCATCATCTTAGATGAAGAGACTATAAATAAATGAACGAACGGAACCAGTTTGCTTTCAGAAAAAAAAATGGATTGAGCATACTTTTTTTCTTTTTCTTTTTTGGCAATAGTTTACTTGCTAGATTAAAAAAAAAAAAATTGATTATTACACTCGGTGACCAATAATTGCATGGTACACGCAAACTGAATTCACAATAATGTCTGGCATCGAAGGGATTAAACTACGAATAATTCACACCAACACGGCACAAGGCGATCAAGGGAGAACACCATGTGATCAAATTCCCATCACTTGGCCTGGGAAACGTTACCGTAAACGGGCACCCATTTCGAGTGTGTGTGTGTGTGTGTGTGTGTGTGTAGGAAGGAATTTTTGTTTAATGTCCCGTCACACATATCGGTGATTGAAGACATTTTGTAAAAGTATTTATGAATACATCTGAGTATTATCGGTTAGAAAGGGTGGGAGATGTGGATGAATGGAGGGTTTGGGGAAACTGGGCAAATGAGGGTAAAAATGTGGGTGAAATTTGAAAGAAAAACAAAACAAACAAACAAACAAACAAACAAAAAAACCCTTCTAAATACAGTTACAGGAAATTACTTAAAGGACTTCGTAAAAGAGAAGTCGTTAAACTGACAAGCGAAACAACTGATAATGAATGCAAAAAGTCAAAAACATCAACGTTCTCAGTCACTTGTGAAGACACACTTTCGTGTACAAAAGACTTCATCAAGCTACAGTGAAAAATTATATGCTCAATTGTCAGGTTATTAAAGCATAAACACTTGACATTAGAACAATACTTGGTCCGTAATGAATTTGATAATAGTCTGAGAGCTAAGCTCAGAATTGGTCTGCGAATCGGACCAAAGTCTGAGAGAGTCAACTGACGAGGTTTTAGACTTGAATTCAAGCACCTATAAAAGTCTCTTTCTAGTATATTGCTTATTTCCTTGTATGACAATGGGCAATATACTTTTATACTATCTATATGATTTTTTGCTCCCCTTTTTGCTTCCCTATCTGCTTGGTCGTTATAACAGAATCCAGTGTGGGATGGTATCCAACAAAAATCAACATTTGTACCCTTCACAAATAGGGAGTGCAATAAATACCTAATTTCAAAAAATAAATCTTCTCTTTGATTATTCTCAAAAAGGAGCAAACCTTTTAAGACAGATTGAGAATCAACACAAAATAGGATATTACTTATTATGATTGGTATATCAACAAGATGATTTAAAGCCATAAGGATGGCCACCAATTCAGCTGTAAAAATTGAATGTCCCTTACCTAAATAATATGATTTTTCTGTTTTTAGGTCAGGAATGACAAAAGCAGATCCTGCACTGCTATCATCCAGGACCGAGCCATCAGTGTAAACTTTTAAATGATAATCAAAATTTTCTTCTAATTCAATTCTGACAGATGCTGCTATTATATGTGGAGATTCTCCTTTTGTTGTGTCAGAAGCACATATGTTGACGTTTGCTTTTGTTAACTCCCAGGGAGGGACAGGTGGCACCAGAACACGAGGTGCCATATCATGCAAATCAATGTCTGAATAATTTAAAATATCTGACACATATGTGCGAATGGTTTGTAGATTTGAATTATTTTGTGCATTTTTTGGAAAATCAATATCAGACCTAATATTTAATTCCTCAAAATCATCCACTGCTGTACATCTCACAATATATTTAGCAGAACTTAATTTTCTGATTTCATCTAGTGGTAGAATACCCGCAAGCTTATAGGCTTCTGAGGTCTTAGTATGCACAGGTACCCCTAAAGCCAGTTTCACAGCTTTACTGTCAATTATTCGCAGCTTCTTTAGGAACGTCGGCGGGGCAGAAAAGAAAATTTCTTGACCGTAGGTCAATCTTGATCTTACGAGAGATGTCGCTAAATGTAAAAGAATTTTGGAGTCTTGTCCCCAAGGAGAGTGACTTACAATTTTTAAGAAATTTAAACTTTTAACTGCTTTAGTCACCATTGAATCAATGTGTTTCTTCCAGTTTAGTTTTGAAGTAAATAGGATCCCAAGAAATTTGATTTCCGACTTGAAAAATATTTCACGTCCTCCTAAAAAAAAAACGTGGTAGTTTGCTGGGATTATAACCATTATTAAAGAGGATCAAATGTGTTTTTTCTACAGAAAACTCAAAACCATTAGATTGCATATAGCTACTCAGTCTATCGAGTTCACCCTGAAAATGTTTCTGTACATAATTTATGTAATGTAGGCTTGTCCTTTTCCTCAAGGATGTCTGAATCCATATAGCAATATCATCAGCATATTGAGCCAGCTTGGTAGATGATGAAAAACATGTATGTAAATCATAAAGCATAATGTTGAACAACAACGGAGAAATAATGGAACCCTGCGGGATTCCCATGTTTATAGGCCTAGAGGTTGATAAAGTTACTCCCACTTTTGCCACTATATATCTCCCACTTAAAAAGGATTTAACATAGTCATAAACATGACCCGACAGACCAATTTGTTTCAGCTTAAATAACAGTCTGCTATGCCACACTCGGTCATAAGCTTTAGTAAGATCCAAGAAGGACGCAAGGATACTTTTTCGCTTAGAAAACTGTTTTTTAATTTGGGTAGTGAGACGGGTCAGATGATCAATTGTAGATCTTCCTTTCCGGAATCCAGTTTGAGCTGACGGAATTATGTTATTTTTGTCACAGTAATACACCATTCTAATATTTACAATTTTCTCCATGACTTTCCCAACGTGGGAGGTAACCGAAATAGGTCTATAACTCGAAGCTTCTGTTCGAGGTTTACTCTGTTTTAATACAGGAGTTACAATGGAAGTTTTCCATACCTCAGGGATTTGTCCACATTCCCAGCACTTTTGAAATAATGTATGTAATATAATCAACCAGTTTTCTGGCAAATGGTTTAACATGGTGTAAGATACTACATCCTTACCAACTGACACATTTTTGTTACTCAACAAATGAATAGCGTTCTTTACCTCATGTAAGGTTATTGCCGAATTGATTGTATTATCATTTTGTGGGGTAGGATCTCTATATTTGTCACTGATTTCTTCTTCCTCTCTTAAAGTCTTTTGTTTAGTTGACAAACTATCTACACTGCCTGTTTTAGAATACATACAAACAAATTCTTCAGCCTTCTCTTGAGGGGACAGAAACTCTTTATCTTTTGTTTTAATAGGATAGTCTTGGAGAACAATGCCTGATTTCATTTCTTTCATTTTGGCCCACACTTTCTTCATATCCTTATGGTCAGATACTTCATTCAAACAGAATTGTGACCAGTATTGTCTTTTTCTCGGGCTATGATTCTATTTGCCTTGATTTTTGTGTAACACATTTCTTTATGAGCGGCTTCTTTTACATCTTCATCACGTACTTTTCTGAGTTTCAACCATGTTAGGTATGCTAGTTTCTTTGTATTTACAGCCTCCGCACATGCATCATTCCACCAAACATTTCCAGAAAAAATGTCACTCCTCTTTGAACCTTTTTTGGGAATTGCTATTTCAGCAGCTCCAATAATTGATTTTTGAAAGTTGTTATAAAAAACATTTAAATCTTCACAAAAAATTTCACTTTCAGAAATGTTCGTAAGATAGTTTTGAAATGTTTCCCAGTTTGCATATTTGTAATTGAATTTTGGGATTTCGTCTTCTCCGCTGTATTTAGATATATTACAATCCTTAAAAAACAGTGTGATTGGCACATGATCACTGCCTAGTGGATCATCCCCAGTATCCCACTGTACTGTTAAAGCTAGAGATGGTGATATGAAGGTTAGGTCAAGTGCCGATGCTCTATGATGAGCCACATCTGGGATACGTGTAATCCTCCCATCGTTAAGTAAATGCAACGATGAATCAACAATATTTTCAACAAAGTCAGGATGAGATATTATTTGACAATCACTATCCCAGAAGGGAGCATGGGAATTAAAATCTCCCCCGACGATCCATCTTTCTTTTGAGCAATTTAATGTTCGCAACCAATTTGTATTTTGCTTACTTGGACCTTTGGGATAGTAGACTGACGCAAAATGTATGATTTGATTATTAGAGACATGCAATTTTACAAACGTAGCTGACATCTTTTCAGTATAGTTTGAAATAGGAGATGGATGGACACTTGCGTAATTCAAACCACATTGTACGTAAATAGCTGTACTAATCTTGTCAGAATCCTCGCTTATATGATAAACTGGAGGATAATAATAACCTTTCAGATTCGGTAACTTATTTTTAGTAACATTCAATGACTGAAAAAGGAGAATATGATGAGAATTTTCAAAAAGGTAAGCACGCAGATTATCAATATTTGTACTCAAAGAGCGGGAGTTCCATTGCAAGACTGATAGATTCCTACATGTTATTTGCAACTTCTTAGTCATTTATCAGCTAGAATGAATCGTAGAAAAAAATATCATTAGATAATGAGATATCTGAATTTAAAACTAAGATAATGATAGATAAAGGGCCTTATACTATCAAAATACAAGGTGATGAGGTGTTCTTCGTGTAGACAATGTGATGACTGATTTGATGCAATGTTAGGTAGTTAACAAGCTGTAGTTTCATCTCCTCGGATGACGACGTAAAAAGGTCTTTATATGGACCAGTCGTTGTCTCCGCTGATGACGACCTCTGGTAGTCATACAGTCCAGGTGTTGTCTCCCCAGATGGCGACGTCTGGTGGTGGTCATGCAGACTTGATGATGACTGCTTAGATCGTGATGTTATGTATTCATGTGGACTAAGTGATGACTGTTCTGATGATGACGGCAGGTGGTGGTCATGTGTATCAGGAGTTGTCTCCCCAGTTGGCGCCGTCAGGTGGTCGTCATGTAGATTATGTAATGTCTGCTGAGGTGATGCTGTTGGAAGGCTTTCATGTATACCCGATGATGTCTTTACAGATGACGACGTCAGGTGGTCATCGTGTAGAACACGTGAAGCATTTTCAGATGATGATGTCATATGGTCATTGTGGAGAACAGGTGATGGCTCCTCTGATGACGATTTCAGAAGGTATTCATGTAGATCAAGTGATGTCTCCTCCGATGACAATGTCAGATGACCGTCTTGCAAACCAGATGATGTCTCCTTAGGTGACAATGTCGGGTGGTCGTCATGTAGAATAGGTAATGTCTCCTCAGATGATGATGGCAGGTGGTTGTTGTGAAGATCAGGTTTTGTTGCAGATGACAAATGGACGTCATGTAGACCGGAAGTTTTACGTTCTGATGATACCGTGTAATCATCATATACATTTTTCAACATTAATTTTCCATCAAAGACCTCAGTCTGTGTTGACACACTGTCATAATGTACATCTGTCTGTGTAGACTTGGAACACAGTTTATGATAAGCTTTAACAACTTCTGCATATGATTTCTTTTTTTCGCACACATTTTGATTCGTATTCAACCTTGCCTGTCGAAGTGCTTCTTGAAATGAAATGTAAGTTTTAGATTTCAGTTTATTCGCTTCTCTTGCGACGATTTTGGCCGGACATCCATGGAAAGCAGCTGAATGGTCTCCCTTGCAGTTCCAACAAAACCTTTCAGCAGTACATTTGTCTCGAGAATGAGACGACTGTCCACATCTGCTGCATCGATGAGTATTGCTGGAACAATATTTTTTAGTGTGATGTAACAATTGACAAAAAGTACATCTTAGGACTGGAGAACAATATGGATATATTTTTAAATGGACATTTTCAAAGCTTAGTTTTTCTGGAAGGTCATGAAGTTTGAATGTTATCACTGTCGCTGGTCTCCCGTTTTTCAGATGGATTTTCCGACTGTCGCTCACAATAGGTATAGTGGAAAGAAAGCTGGTGTCAACTTCTCGGAAAACTATTCCCACTGTTTTCGGGTCAGGTTTTGAAGCTAAGACAGAAATGCCCGCGATGCTTTGCGTCTGTAACAACTTCTTACGTTGTCTCTCGTTTTTACACTGGACGTAAAAACTATTATTTCTCAGTTTTGTTACAGATTCCACCTCTCCAACTACAGACTGGATGGCTTTTTTATGGTAATGTGGATATAAATGTCGCAACTGGAGAGAGTCATTTCCCGAATCTTTTAATAAAACAAGAAACCGTTCTTCTGTGTTTAACTGATCAGGTGAAAAGGATGATTGTTGATACTTGAGATGTACTTGTTTTGAAGGAGTGGTTACTGTCAGATGTTGTTCATTCTTTCCCCATTTAAATTCCATCATAATAATGACGCAAACTGTATAGACGACGTCGCCTCATCCAGTTACGTCAATGCAAGACGTCATATTGAGGTTTAAAAAAAAAAAAAAAAAAAAAATTCTATAACAAACCCAAAAGGGTTTGGAAAAAAAAAAGAAAAAGAAAAAAGGGTTAACACACAAAGAACAAAGTAAATACTGATTTCGGCTTCGTGTTAATCGTGGCGTGTAATATTCTGGTAGAAGAGCACCGCTCCTAAAGAGGCCGCCGGTACAATGGCTGAAGTACAGCCACGAACACAGGTCGACGCACAAATGGACCTTGTAGCACTCTCCTACCGAATCCACCGCACAAAAAACTCCGATTTCACGTCACCAAAACACAGATGAATGGGGAAACGAATCTGATGATATTAAAAAGAAAACAATAACAGTTAAAAGATATTATTCTATGGCAGAGCTGTTTGTTCCTGCTGCTTGACGTTATCCATGGGCAGGTCACTCTCCTTGTGTGTGTGTGTGTGTGTGTGTGTGTGTGTGTCTGTGTGTGTGTTGTTTGCTTGTGTGTATGTGTGTGTGTGTGTGTGTGTGTGTGTGTGAGTGTGTTGTTTGTGTGTGTGTGTGTGTGTGTGTGTGTGTGTGTGTGTGTGTGTGTGTGTGTGTGAGTGTGTTTTTGTGTGTGTGTGTGTGTGTTGTTTGTGTGTGTTGTCTGTGTGTGTGTGTGCGTGTGTGTGTGTGTGCGTGTGTGTGTGTGTGTGTGTGTGTGTGTGTGTGTGTGTGTGTTGTTTGCTTGTGTGTATGTGTGTTTGTTTGTGTGTGTGTGTGTGCGTATGTGTGTGTGTGTTGTTTGTTTGTGTGTGTGTGTGTGTGTGTGTGTGTGTGTGTGTGTTGTTTGCTTGTGTGTATGTGTGTTTGTTTGTGTGTGTGTGTGTGCGTATGTGTGTGTGTGTGTGTGTTGTTTGTTTGTGTGTGTGTGTGTGTGTGTGTGTGTGTGTGTGTGTGTGTGTTGTGTGTGTGTGTGTGTGTGTGTGTGTGTGTGTGTGTGTGTTGTTTGTGTGTGTGTGTGTGTTGTTTGTGTGTGTTGTCTGTGTGTGTGTGTGTGTGTGTGCGTGTGTGTGTGTGCGTGCGTGCGTGCGTGTGTGTGTGTGTGTGTGTGTGTGTGTGTGTGTGTGTGTTTTGAGGGGTTTATGTCGTGCGCGCGTGAGTGTGTGTTTTGTGTGTGTTTGTATGCATCTTGCGTCTGTGCGCGTGCAAATGTGTATATATATATGGGTTTGTGTGTGTTATGGGTTTGTGCGCGCGCGCGCGTGCGTGTGTGTGTGTGTGTGAATGAAATACACACGTTAAAGATCCTATAGTCTATGTCAGCGTTCGGTGGGTTGTGGAAACAAGAACATACCTAGCATGCACACCCCGTAAAAACGGAGTATGTTGCCTACATGGCGAGTGTAAAAAACAAACAAAAAATGGTCATCACACACGTAAAATCTATATGAGTAAGTGAGTGAGTGAGTGAGTGTGTGTGTGTGTGTGTGTGTGTGTGTGTGTGTGTGTGTGACTGAAGTCTGATTGAATGACACAGGAAACGGAAAGCACCCGAAGGCATCTCTCAGAAGAAGAAGAAGGCAGCATCCTTGTTCTCTGACCGAGGACAGGCGCTATATATACATTATCCATATCATCATCATGCGTGACGGTGTTTGACATTTACAATGCTGTACTCTATGTTATCCCCCCCCCCCACACACACACACACCCCTATTCATCACTCTGCATTTTATCGATATGATTTCTGCATAATTCGCTTCCGTAATGAATTCACATTTTGTATGAATTAGATTTTGTCTCTGATGAATTTGTCAGCCTGCTGAATACATATATGCTGTGTGAATTCCAAAGTGCAAATCGTTCGTCTAACATCCTCCTACGCTTCAGCGCCTTATGAATTCCATAGTCTGGTGAATCTGGCAGTCGGAAATTTGGACTTTCCTACTTTTCTACTGTTCCATATGTGGGGACAGACAAACGATCTGTTGGCCCGGTGCTGTCGAAACTGCCATCAATAGCTTTTCGTCATGTAGAGAGAGAAGAGAGAGAGAGAGAGAGAGAGAGAGAGAGAGACAGACAGACAGACAGACAGACAGACAGACAGAGTCAAAAAGTCAGAAAAACAGAGACATTTTTACACACACACACACACACACACACACACACACACACACACACACACACACATGTGGAGTGATGGCCTAGAGGTAACGCGTCCGCCTTGGAAGCGAGAGAATATGAGCGCGCTGGATCGAATCACGGCTCAGCCGCCGATATTTTCTCCCCCTCCTCTAGACCTTGAGTGGTGGTCTGGACGCTAGTCATTCGGATGAGACGATAAACCGAGGTCCCGTGTGCAGCATGCACTTAGCGCACGTAAAAGAACCCACGGCAACAAAAGGGTTGTTCCTGGCAAAATTCTGTAGAAAAATCCACTTCGATAGGAAAAACAAATAAAACTGTACGCAAGAAAAATAGAAAAAATTGGGTGGCGCTGTAGTGTAGCGACGCGCTCTCCCTTGGGAGAGCAGCCCGAATTTCACACAGAGAAATCTGTTGTGATAAAAAGAAATACAACACACACACACACACACACACACACACACACACACACACACACACACACACACACACACACAGGGGCGGCACAGACAAAGAGAGGGAAAGTAAGTGAGAGAGAGAGAGAGAGAGAGAGAGAGAGAGAGGCAGACAGACAGACAGACAGAAAGAGAAGGGGGGTGGGGGGTGGGGGTGGGTGCTATGGGGGGAGGGGGGGTCGTAACGAAACGAAACAAAATGTAATTCAGCCAGGTAATGAAATAAGTACAAACGGTTATTGCTTTTCCTTCCATTCTTGAGTTGTGTAAACAAATTGACAACAGCAACAACAGTTCCACCTCCACCACCACCATCACCACTTCTTTAGCAGACCCGGTGACGTGCTTTAGCAAAACGGTAAAGAAGGCTCCAAACAGGGTGAGTGCAAGGACACAGCCGTGTTTCACTCCACTTGGCATGTCGAAGGCGTCCATTGTTGAGTCGCCTTTACGACAGTGCAAGCGCGTTGGGTTACGCTGCTGGTCAGGCATCTGCTTGGCAGATGTGGTGTAGCGTATATGGATTTGCCCGAACGCAGTGACGCCTCCTTGAGCTACTGAAACTGAAACTGAAACTTTACGACAGTGCCCTTTGTGTCTTCGTGGAAAGAGTTTATGATGCTGAGGTGCCTAGGTAGGTATCAGACCCCGAGGAAGATCTTGAAGGGGTCGTCTCTGCTGACCAGATCAAAGGCCTTCGTGAAATCTTTGAAGGTTGTGATTGATATAGTTGGCTTTTCTCCCACCATTCTTCCTGTAGCTGTGTCAAGGAAAAAAAAAAAACCCATGTCGATGGTGGACTTGTTGGCGATGATGATAACGATGTTTTATTTACAGTAAGTCATGGAACAATCTGAATGGGTAAACTTACATAAGGTACAATTTTATGTACTAATTCGCAGGTATATATATACTGGTATATATATATATATATATATATATATATATATATATATATAGATTGATTGATTTATTAATATGGATACTTATATAGCGCCTATCCTCGGTCGGAGACCAAGTTCTGTACCAAAGTATAGACAAAAAATCTCTCTACCAAAGTACAGACAATAAAGTTTTTGTATTGTATTGTATTGTATTGTATTGTATTATATTGTATTGTATTGTATTGTATTGTAAGCTCTAAGTGCTTTACAAACTCGGGGGTCATTTACACAACAGGCTGCCTACCTGGGTAGAGCCGACTGACGGTTGCCATTGGGCGCTCATCATTCGTTTCCTGTGTCGTTCAGTCATATTTCAAGCACGCACACATACACACTCAAACAGACATGTAACATTTTACATGTATGGCCGTTTTGTTTATTTACCCCGCCATGTAGGTAGCACACTTCGCTCTGGGGGGCATGCTGGGTGTGTTCTTGTTTTTGGCATTACCCACAGAACGCTAAAATGGATTACAGGAATTTAACGCGCGTATTTGATCTTCTGCTTGCGAATACGCTCGAAAGGGGTTCAGGCACTGGCAGGTCTGCACCTTCATTGACCAGGTTTTGTCTTCTGACAACAGGCGCCTGAAACAATGGGTTCGCGTGTCTCTTTGAAATTGAAGACGCTGCGTGAAACGCTTAGACGGTCCAAGGGAGATAAGAACAAGACAGTTCGAGGGAAAACAAAACGTCACCTGAAATAGCACGGTTACTCCTCTTTTGTCAAACACGTGAAAAGTGTTTCTCTCTCTCTCTCTCTCTCTCTCTCTCTCTCTCTCTCTCTCTCTCTCTCTCTCTGTGTGTGTGTAAAAAATTAAATTGATGATGCGTCACGCTTTCATTTATATTCGTCTGTGTGTGTGTGTGTGTGTGTGTGTGTGTGTGTGTGTGTGTGTGTGTGTGTGTGTCTGTGTCTGTGTGTCTGTGTCTGTGTCTGTGTGTCTCTGTGTGTACGCGCGCACTTGCTTGTTTGTTTAACTGCATGCATACGTGTGTGCGTGCGTCTGTACAGGACACATACACACACACGCGCGCGCGCGCGCGGTCTAGGGGAGACTATCTTTTCCATATCTGGTTGATGTACATACATTGATTGCTTCCCGTAGATCGATCAGGGATAAAGACAAAACAAAAACAAAACAAAACAACAACAACAGCAACAAAACCCCAGCAACAACAAAAACAAACAACAACAACAGTTTCAGTTTCAGTAGCTCAAGGAGGCGTCACCGCGTTCGAACAAATCCATATACGCTACACCACATCTGCCAAGCAGATGCCTGACCAGCAGCGTAACCCAACGCGCTTAGTCAGGCCTTGAGAAAAAAACACACAAAAAAAACAAAAAAACAAAACAAAACAACAACAACAACAACAAAAAACCAAAAAACAAACAAACCCCAAAACAAAACAAAAAACAAAAAAAAACCAGACAAGCAACAAAAAAACAACAAACAAAAACAACAACAACAACAAAAAAAACACAAAAAAAAAACAAAAACAAAAAAACAGACAAAAACAGCAACAACAACAACAACAACAAAAAAACAAAAACAAAAACAAAAAAACAACAAAAAAACAACAACACACACACACAAAAGGAATCAACAACAACAAGAACAAAACAACACAACAAAAACAACTAAACCGCATTTTCCTTAGCTGTATAGCAGGGGAACTGTCTGTCACGGTAAACATCGGTCGAAATATTCTGACAATGGACGTGACTGACCAGTCAATCAATAGAACACCATAAAGCGGACTTGAATTTGAAAAAAAAAGAGTTGTTTTGTTTGTTTGATTGTTCTTAGGCATTCATTACCACGTATGCTTCCGTTTGCACGTTCACTGAGAGAGAGAGAGAGAGAGAGAGAGAGAGAGAGAGAGAGAGAGAGAGAGAGAGAGAGAGAGAGATTGAACGAACGAACAAACGAAAATTTATTTTCCAGGGTATTGAGGTAAGCAAAATGACAAGAATGTGTTTTTTTCACCCAGACCTGGGGTAACAAAAATTAAAAAAAAAAAAAAAAAAAAAAAAAAAGAGAGAGAGAAAAGAAACGCACAAGAATAAAGAGAGAAAATTCATATCAGAAGAGAGAGAGAGACAGACAGACAGACAGAGAGAGAGCTCAGAACTCAAAACGTTTTTATTCAAGGATTAAGATTCTAGTCATGACCTATTCTTCTAATCTGTCCTTGGTAATCTACAATCTACATCCATTACAACATACACACACGCGCCCCCCCCCCAACCCCCCCCCTCCCACACACACCTTGAAGGAAAGAGGACAAAGGGAGAGAGGCAGAAAGACAAATATGGTGATGAACGCACACCCACCCCACCCACCCCACACTCACCCCCCTCCCCGTCTCCCCGCCCCCCACCCACACACACACACATGCGGTCAGCTCGAGCACAGTAATTTCAAATGATTAATTTTGAGAAAGCATGACGCACCACCTTTTCACCTTTCACACACACACACACACACACACACAACACACACACACACACACACACACACACACACACACACACAGAGAGAGAGAGAGAGAGAGAGAGAGAGAGAGAGAGAGAGAGAGAGAGAGAGAGAGAGAATGAACAAATCACTAGCTACTGCGGAAAACAAACTGCGTCACGAAGAAGTAATGTCGTACTCTCACTTGGTTTTCCAATTGACATGCCGACATTTCGTGTTGGCGTGACTGACATTCTTCATATTTGTAATGATAAATCTTTGTACTGCTTTGCAAAGTACGACGATCTCAGACAGCAAAGTCGTCAGAATTTTTTATTTTTTTTATCCCCCTCCACTAGACCTTGAGTGGACACTAGTCATTCGGATGAGACGATAAACCGAGGTCCCGTGTGCAGCATGCACTTAGCGCACGTACAAGAAGCCCGACGGCAACAAAAGGGTTGTGCATGGCAAAGATTGTGTAGAAAAATCCACTTCGATAGGAAAAGCAAATAAAAATGCAGAAAGCAAAAAAAAAAAAAAAAAAAAAAAAAAAAAAAAAAAAAAAAGCCCCCCCCCCCCCCAAATAAAAACAACAACAACAACAACATCAACAACAAACAAACAAACAAACAAACAAAAAACCACCCAAAAAGGGTGGCCCTGTCAGGATAGCGACGCGATCTCCCTGGGGAAAGCAGCCCGAATTTCACACAGAGAAATCTGTTGTGACAAAAGCAAAAAGAAAAGAGAGAAAGAAAAAAAAAGAAGAAAAAAGTCATGTCAAAGTCAAGTAAATAGCATTTGTAAT
>NC_134898.1:30487872-30497872 GCF_041734735.1 Babylonia areolata
TGTGTGTGTGTGTGTGACTGAAGTCTGATTGAATGACACAGGAAACGGAAAGCACCCGAAGGCATCTTTCAGTCGGCTTTACCAAGAAGGCAGCATCCTTGTTCTCTGACCGAGGATAGGCGCTATATATACATATCCATATCATCATCATGCGTGACGGTGTTTGACATTTACAATGTTGTACTCTATGTTATCCCCCCCCCCCCCACACACACACCCCTATTCATCACTCTGCATTTTATCGATATGATTTCTGCATAATTCGCTTCCGGTATGAATCCACATTTTGTATGAATTAGATTTTGTCTCTGATGAATTTGTCAGCCTGCTGAATACATATATGCTGTGTGAATTCCAAAGTGCAAATCGTTCGTCTAACATCCTCCTACGCTTCAGCGCCTTATGAATTCCATAGTCTGGTGAATCTGGCAGTCGGAAATTTGGACTTTCCTACTTTTCTACTGTTCCATATGTGGGGACAGACAAACGATCTGTTGGCCCGGTGCTGTCGAAACTGCCATCAATAGCTTTTCGTCATGTAGAGAGAGAGAGAGAGACAGACAGACAGACAGACAGACAGAGTCAAAAAGTCAGAAAAACAGAGACATTTTTACACACACACACACACACACACACACACACACACACACACACACACACACACACACACACACACACATGTGGAGTGATGGCCTAGAGGTAACGCGTCCGCCTTGGAAGCGAGAGAATATGAGCGCGCTGGATCGAATCACGGCTCAGCCGCCGATATTTTCTCCCCCTCCTCTAGACCTTGAGTGGTGGTCTGGACGCTAGTCATTCGGATGAGACGATAAACCGTGGTCCCGTGTGCAGCATGCACTTACCGCACGTAAAAGAACCCACGGCAACAAAAGGGTTGTTCCTGGTAAAATTCTGTAGAAAAATCCACTTCCATAGGAAAATTAATTAAAACTGCACGCAGGAAAAATACAAAAAATTGGGTGGCGCTGTAGTGTAGCGACGCGCTCTCCCTTGGGAGAGCAGCCCGAATTTCACACAGAGAAATCTGTTGTGATAAAAAGAAATACACACACACACACACACACACACACACACACACACACACACACACACACACACACAGGGGCGGCACAGAAAAAGAGAGGGAGAGTAAGTGAGAGAGACAGACAGAGAGAGAGAGAGAGAAAGAGGCAGACAGACAGACAGACAGAAAGAGAAGGGGGGTGGGGGGTGGGGGTGGGTGCTATGGGGGGAGGGGGGGGTCGTAACGAAACAAAACAAAATGTAATTCAGCCAGGTAATGAAATAAGTACAAACGGTTATTGCTTTTCCTTCCATTCTTGAGTTGTGTAAACAAATTGACAACAGCAACAACAGTTCCACCTCCACCACCACCATCACCACTTCTTTAGCAGACCCGGTGACGTGCTTTAGCAAAACGGTAAAGAAGGCTCCAAACAGGGTGAGTGCAAGGACACAGCCGTGTTTCACTCCACTTGGCATGTCGAAGGCGTCCATTGTTGAGTCGCCTTTACGACAGTGCAAGCGCGTTGGGTTACGCTGCTGGTCAGGCATCTGCTTGGCAGATGTGGTGTAGCGTATATGGATTTGCCCGAACGCAGTGACGCCTCCTTGAGCTACTGAAACTGAAACTGAAACTTTACGACAGTGCCCTTTGTGTCTTCGTGGAAAGAGTTTATGATGCTGAGGTGCCTAGGTAGGTATCAGACCCCGAGGAAGATCTTGAAGGGGTCGTCTCTGCTGACCAGATCAAAGGCCTTCGTGAAATCTTTGAAGGTTGTGATTGATATAGTTGGCTTTTCTCCCACCATTTTTCCTGTAGCTGTGTCAAGGAAAAAAAAAAAACCCATGTCGATGGTGGACTTGTTGGCGATGATGATAACGATGTTTTATTTACAGTAAGTCATGGAACAATCTGAATGGGTAAACTTACATAAGGTACAATTTTATGTACTAATTCGCAGGTATATATATACTGGTATATATATATATATATATATATATATATTGATTGATTGATTGATTAATATGGATACTTATATAGCGCCTATCCTCGGTCGGAGACCAAGTTCTGTACCAAAGTATAGACAAAAAATCTCTCTACCAAAGTACAGACAATAAAGTTTGTGTATTGTATTGTATTGTATTGTATTGTATTGTATTGTATTGTAAGCTCTAAGTGCTTTACAAACTCGGGGCCATTTACACAACAGGCTGCCTACCTGGATAGAGCCGACTGACGGTTGCCATTGGGCGCTCATCATTCGTTTCCTGTGTCGTTCAGTTATATTTCAAGCACGCACACATACACACTCAAACAGACATGTAACATTTTACATGTATGGCCGTTTTGTTTATTTACCCAGCCATGTATGTAGCACACTTCGCTCTGGGGGGCATGCTGGGTGTGTTCTTGTTTTTGGCATTACCCACAGAACGCTAAAATGGATTACAGGAATTTAACGCGCGTATTTGATCTTCTGCTTGCGTATACGCTCGAAGGGGGTTCAGGCACTGGCAGGTCTGCACCTTCGTTGACCAGGTTTTGTCTTCTGACAACAGGCGCCTGAAACAATGGGTTCGCGTGTCTCTTTGAAATTGAAGACGCTGCGTGAAACGCTTAGACGGTCCAAGGGAGATAAGAACAAGACAGTTCGAGGGAAAACAAAACGTCACCTGAAATAGCACGGTTACTCCTCTTTTGTCAAACACGTGAAAAGTGTTTCTCTCTCTCTCTCTCTCTCTCTCTCTCTCTCTCTCTCTCTCTCTCTCTCTCTCTGTGTGTGTGTAAAAAATTAAATTGATGATGCGTCACGCTTTCATTTATATTCGTCTGTGTGTGTGTGTGTGTGTGTGTGTGTGTGTGTGTGTGTGTGTGTGTGTGTGTGTGTGTGTCTGTGTGTCTGTGTCTGTGTCTGTGTGTCTCTGTGTGTACGCGCGCACTTGCTTGTTTGTTTAACTGCATGCATACGTGTGTGCGTGCGTCTGTACAGGACACATACACACACACGCGCGCGCGCGCGCGGTCTAGGGGAGACTATCTTTTCCATATCTGGTTGATGTACATACATTGATTGCTTCCCGTAGATCGATCAGGGATAAAGACAAAACAAAAACAAAACAAAACAACAACAACAGCAACAAAACCCCAGCAACAACAAAAACAAACAACAACAACAGTTTCAGTTTCAGTAGCTCAAGGAGGCGTCACCGCGTTCGAACAAATCCATATACGCTACACCACATCTGCCAAGCAGATGCCTGACCAGCAGCGTAACCCAACGCGCTTAGTCAGGCCTTGAGAAAAAAACACACAAAAAAAAACAAAAAACAAAACAAAACAACAACAACAACAACAAAAAACCAAAAAACAAACAAACCCCAAAACAAAACAAAAAACAAAAAAAACCCAGACAAGCAACAAAAAAACAACAAACAAAAACAACAACAACAACAACAAAAAACACAAAAAAAAACAAAAACAAAAAAACAGACAAAAACAGCAACAACAACAACAACAAAAAAACAAAAACAAAAACAAAAAAACAACAAAAAAACAACAACACACACACACAAAAGGAATCAACAACAACAAGAACAAAACAACACAACAAAAACAACTAAACCGCATTTTCCTTAGCTGTATAGCAGGGGAACTGTCTGTCACGGTAAACATCGGTCGAAATATTCTGACAATGGACGTGACTGACCAGTCAATCAATAGAACACCATAAAGCGGACTTGAATTTGAAAAAAAAAGAGTTGTTTTGTTTGTTTGATTGTTCTTAGGCATTCATTACCACGTATGCTTCCGTTTGCACGTTCACTGAGAGAGAGAGAGAGAGAGAGAGAGAGAGAGAGAGAGAGAGAGAGAGAGAGAGAGAGAGAGAGATTGAACGAACGAACAAACGAAAATTTATTTTCCAGGGTATTGAGGTAAGCAAAATGACAAGAATGTGTTTTTTTCACCCAGACCTGGGGTAAAAAAAATTAAATAAAAAAAAAAAAAAAAGAGAGAGAGAAAAGAAACGCACAAGAATAAAGAGAGAAAATTCATATCAGAAGAGAGAGAGAGACAGACAGACAGACAGAGAGAGAGCTCAGAACTCAAAACGTTTTTATTCAAGGATTAAGATTCTAGTCATGACCTATTCTTCTAATCTGTCCTTGGTAATCTACAATCTACATCCATTACAACATACACACACGCGCCCCCCCCCCCCCCCCCCCCCCCCACACACACACCTTGAAGGAAAGAGGACAAAGGGAGAGAGGCAGAAGGACAAATATGGTGAAGAACGCACACCCACCTCCACCCATCCCACACTCACCCCACTCCCCACTCCCCGCCCCCCACCCACACACACACATGCGGTCAGCTCGAGCACAGTAATTTCAAATGATTAATTTTGAGAAAGCATGACGCACCACCTTTTCACCTTTCACACACACACACACACACACACACAGAGAGAGAGAGAGAGAGAGAGAGAGAGAGAGAATGAACAAATCACTAGCTACTGCGGAAAACAAACTGCGTCACGAAGAAGTAATGTCGTACTCTCACTTGGTTTTCCAATTGACATGCCGACATTTCGTGTTGGCGTGACTGACATTCTTCATATTTGTAATGATAAATCTTTGTACTGCTTTGCAAAGTACGACGATCTCAGACAGCAAAGTCGTCAGAATTTTTTATTTTTTTATTTTTTTTATCCCCCTCCACTAGACCTTGAGTGGACACTAGTCATTCGGATGAGACGATAAACCGAGGTCCGTGTGCAGCATGCACTTAGCGCACGTACAAAAGCCCCCACGGCAACAAAAGGGTTGTGCATGGCAAAGATTGTGTAGAAAAATCCACTTCGTTAGGAAAAGCAAATAAAAATGCAGAAAGCAAAAAAAAAAAAAAAAAAAAAAAAAAAAAAGCCCCCCCCCCCCAAAAAAAAAACAACAACAACAACAACAATATCAACAACAAACAAACAAACAAAAAACCACCCAAAAAGGGTGGCCCTGTCAGGATAGCGACGCGATCTCCCTGGGGAAAGCAGCCCGAATTTCACACAGAAAAATCTGTTGTGACAAAAGCAAAAAGAAAAGAGAGAGAGAGAGAGAGAGAGAGAGAGAGAGAGAGAGAGGAAAGAAAGAAAGAAAAAAAGTCATGTCAAAGTCAAGTAAATAGCATTTGATCATCATTTTTCTTCTTCTTCTTCTTCTTCTTTTTTTTAAGTGGGGAATATGGTGTGGGTTTTCACGTTGTACTGTTGAGTAAACACGAAGTGGGGGTAGGCATTTAGATGGCAGTTTACAGTACTTTTCACAAAAAGCCGTTCCATTGTCTCTGATATCTGTTGCCTAGTAACCAGTGCGTAAATATTACTTTTTTTAAATTTTCTTCTTCCAACGAACCTTTTAGTTTCGTCCAGGATGAGTTAAGTGCTCATGGTGTCGATTTATCTTTATTTATTTATTTTTTTGCCAAACATGAAAAAATAATACAAACGTAAAACCAATAGTAGATTTTGTGATGTCTCTATTTTTACATTCTATAATCTGAGGAAACTCTCTCTCTCTCTCTCTCTCTCTCTCTCTTACAAGTAATACTTCTGGTGACGGTAGTCGTCATTGTATTATCAGTTGCAATTTTCCTAAGTGGATTTGATAGTGACAACAATGTGGCTTTTGTCATCCGATTGTTTGCTTTCTATAGTAGATATCTGATAACATATTTCCCCTTCCTTCCTTCCTTCCTTCCTTCTCTCTCTCTCTCTCTCTCTCTCTCTCTCTCTCTCTCTCTCTCTCTCTCTCTCCTCACCTCTCTCTCTCACTCAAATATCCATTTTCCAATCTCTCTCTCTCTCTTTCTCTCTCTCTCTTTCTTTCCTCACCTCTATCTCTCACTCAAATATCCATTTGTCAATCTCTCTGTGTGTGTGTGTGTGTGTGTGTGTGTGTATGTGTGTGTGTGTGTGTGCATGCGTGCGTGCGTGCGTCTCTCTGTCTGTGTGTGTGTGTTCGTGTGTGTCTCTCTTTCAATTACTGTGTGTGTTTGTGTGTGTGTTTTAATTCATTTAATGTCTATCCACATTAAGTGGTATTAGAAAAAAAGGAGGTGGGTGGGGAGGGGGACGGGGGGGGGGGGGGGAGGGGGTGCGGGGGAGGAAGGACGGAAAGGGTAAGGGGGGAAAAATCACAACATTTACAACAATTTGGCTAAAACAATAACTTCCAAACTTAGAAAAAAAAGAGAAAAAAAAGAAAAGAAAAAAAAGAGGATAAATCGTTTTAACAGCCCAGTTGGACAATCCAACAAAGATTTGAAACAGTACAACATTAGCAGTGACAAGTCCAAGATATATACATGAATCTTGGAAAAAAAAAAGAAGTTATAACAGCAACCCAATTGGACTATTTGGTGTGTGTCCATCGAGATCGATGATGACCATCGTTGTCATCCAGCTGGGGGATGGGGAGAGGGTGGTGGTGGGTGGGGGGGGGGGAGGATGCTCATGAATCTATCTGTGAATGCGCAGATGGCTGAATAGTCCAATCTGCGCACGAAATGTTCGCTGACAGTTGGGGCAGACAAAGACAGGCATACCATTGTCAGGGAGCTTGTTTGCCCGTGACTTTCTGGCCTGCCTCTTCTCAACAGCTGCAGCAGTCCTGTTGGCCTCGCACAACTTGGCGCCTTTGTGCACAGCAGCACGCCATTTGTCACGGTCCACTGCAGATTCCTCCCAGGAGTCAGGGTTGATATCAAACGCTTTCAGAGAGACTTTCAGAGTATCTCTGAAGCGCTTCTTCTGACCTCCGTGTGATCTCTTCCCTTGTTGCAGCTCGCCATAGAAAAGCCTTTTGGGCAGCCGATGGTCTGGCATGCGCGCCACGTGTCCAGCCCAGCGAAGCTGGCACTGCATCAGGATGGTGAAGATGCTGGGAAGGGTGGCTTTTGCGAGCACCTCTGTGTCTGGGGTCTTGTCTTACCACTTGATGTTCAGTAGCTTCCTGAGGCATGTTGTGTGGAAGTGGTTCAGCTTCTTGGCATGTCGTTGGTACACTGTCCAAGTTTCGCAGGCGTACAGTAGTGTGGGGAGAACTACTGCTCTGTAGACCTTTAGCTTGGTCTCAAGACTAATGCCTCTTCTGTTCCAGACATTTGCACCGAGTCTACCAAAAGTTGCGCTTGCTCTTGCAATCCTGACGTTCACTTCATCGTCGATGGTCGCATTTCGTGACAGTGTGCTGCCAAGGTATGTGAACCGCTCCACCGCACTGAGTCTCTGACCGTTGACTGTGATGTTGGGCTCAACGTAGGGTTTCCCTGGGGCTGGCTGATGGAGAACTTCAGTTTTCCTCGTGCTGATGGTAAGGCCGAAGTTCCTGCTGGCAGTGGCAAACTTGTCAATGCTGAGTTGCATGTCAGCTTCAGATCCAGCGTTGAGGGCACAATCATCAGCAAACAAAAAGTCTCTGATGATGTCTGTCATGACCTTCGTTTTTGCTTGAAGCCTTCTGAGGTTAAACAACTTACCATCTGTTCGGTACTTTAGGCCGATTCCAACATCGCCATCTCTGAAGGCATCAGTAAGCACTGCAGAGAACATGAGGCTGAACAGCGTTGGAGCCAGGACGCAGCCTTGCTTGACACCATTTGTGACAGCAAAAGGAGCAGATGTTTCGCCTTTGTCCTGGACTCGAGCCTGCATGCCTTCATGGAATTGGCTGACCAAGGAAATAAATTTCCAAGGGCATCCGTACTTGGCCATGATCTTCCACAGTCCCTCTCTACTCACAGTGTCGAAGGCCTTAGTGAGGTCGACATAGGTGGAGAACAGATCAGCATTTTGCTCCTGACATTTCTCTTGCAGCTGCCTTGCAGCAAACACCATGTCGGTGGTTCCGCGCTCTTTCCGGAATCCACATTGGCTCTCAGGCAAATGACCTTGGTCAAGGTGTGCTGTGAGGCGGTTTAGTAGGATCCTGGCAAGTATCTTGCCTGCGATGGAGAGCAAGGAAATGCCCCGATGGTTATCACAGGCTTGCCGGTTCTCCTTTCGCTTGTACAAGTGAATGATAGATGCATCTTTGAAATCCTGGGGGATCGTCTCTTCTTTCCACATCAGTGAGTACAGCTGATGGAGCTTCTCAGTCAGCACAGTGCCTCCATCCTTGTAGACCTCTGCTGGTATGGAGTCTGAGCCAGGTGCTTTGCCACTGGATAGCAGACGAATTGCTTTCTGGGTCTCAAGAGGTGTTGGCGGATCGTCCAGTGCTTCGTTGATGGGGACTTGTGGGAGACGGTCTATGGCTTCATCATTTATGGAGGAAGGGCGATTTAAGACACTGTTGAAGTGCTCAGCCCAGCGTTCGAGAATTTTCTCCTTCTCGGTGATCAAGGTATTCCCATCTGCACTGAGGAAGGGGGATGATCCTGAGGATGTGGGGCCATAGACTTCTTTTAAGGCATCATAGAACCTCTTCATATCGTGCCTGTCAGCATATCCCTGGATCTCATCAGCTTTGTCACTCAGCCACTTATCCTGTATCTGGCGTAACTTTTGCTGAACAGTCCTGCGGATGGCATCGTACACATCCTTTTTTGATGTGGACTTTGGGTTGCTCAGGTAGGCTTGATGCAGACGGCGTTTCTCATCCAGAAGCTGCTTGATTTCATCACAGTTTTCATCAAACCAGCCTTTGTGCTTTCTGGACATGGGTCCCAGGGTCTCTGAAGCTGTACTATAGATCAGCTCACGCAGGGTCCTCCAGTCAGACTCCACATTCTGGTTGTCCAGAGAGGCGGATTCCAGACGATCTTCCAGCAGCTCCACAAAGGACTGTTTGATGGTGATGTTTTTCAGCTTAGCGATGTTGAGCCGTTTTGGAGCCTTCTGGCCTTGGGGGCGTCTCTTGGGCTGGATTCGAATATTCAGCTTCGAGACTACAAGGCGATGGTCTGTCCAACACTCGGCGCCGCACATGGTCTTTGTTACACGTACATCTTGCCTATCCCTTTTCCTGACGATGACATAATCGATGAGATGCCAATGCTTTGAGCGAGGGTGCATCCATGACGTCCTGTTACGGGTAGGGAGGCAGAAAACTGTGTTGGTTATCAGCAGTTCGTGCTCTGCACAGGTCTGAAGCAAAAGCAATCCATTTGGGTTGCAGTGGCCCACACCGTGCTTTCCAATCACTCCATCCCAGGAGATGTAGTCACAGCCAACTCTAGCATTGAAGTCCCCAAGAATGATGAGCTTGTCTGCTTTAGGGATAGCAGCAATGACAGAGTGAAGGTCCTCGTAGAACTTCGCCTTCACTTCATCCGGGTTGGTCATGGTTGGGGCGTAGGCACTGACAATGGTGAGGTGCTTCTGGTCAGATGCCAGTGGGAGTTTCATGGTCATAAGCCTATCGTTGACTCCCTTTGGGATTCCAGCTAGCTTGCTGACAAGTGCTGTTTTTACTGCAAAACCAACGCCAGCCTCACGTCGCTCTTCGCTTCCTCGTCCACTCCAGAAGAAGGTGTAACCAGATCCCCGGACTATTTAACAACGATTTAAAGAAACTGAACAATAAAAGTGACGAGTCCAATATTTCTTGCATCGGAAAAGATGCTAGTACAGGTATATGACATTTCAACATGTCGCAAGTAAATGCATGATCACTTGTTATAGGATTACCACATATACAGGAAACACTTTTTATGTATTTTGTCTTGAAACAGTTCAGTTTCCATCTGCAGATCAATGATGCAATCTGCCTTTTACTGTAAATGTGTTGTTCATGTTTACCAACAATTCCATGAATATTACTTATTTCTTCGTATAAGTTGGAACGACCCATTTTCCTTTCTTCTGACTGAAAGTATGATCGCTGGATTTGTTCTACTATACTATAACATTCCTGCAATGAAAATGGAAGAGATAAATATGTTGACTCAGCTGATTCCTTTGCTCCTTTTCTGGCCAAG
>NC_134898.1:30502872-30512872 GCF_041734735.1 Babylonia areolata
TTGCGCGTGCGTGCATCGTTGTGTGTATATGTATCCGTGTGTGTGTGTGTGTGTGTGTGTGTGTGTGTGTACAAACCTCGGATAACCTGATTCCGTTAAAGTCTGATTACATTCAGGCATCATAATCACATGTGTCAGTGTTGTGACAGGACTGTGTATTGAGAAGAATTCCGTGTTACCATGGCGTGTTCCAAAAACAACGATACATACATCACTCTCTCTCTCTTTTCTCTCTCTCTTTTCACACACACACACACACACACACACACACACACACACATACATATATATATAATTATGGTTTTTATGTTCCTCTGCTTTCGGTGGTACCGACTTTGTATCTTTTTTTAAACCGGATTCTGAACATTTTTATGAAACAGAAATGGAGGAATAATGTTCAGTTTGGTGTTTAAATTCCCCATGCCCCTGAAGAAACCAAAAGACGAATTTAGATATGGACATGAGCTGTTTGTGTGTGAGAGTGCATATTGTGTACTTCTTTGTGCGACTTGCTTTGCCCAACACAAGTTTTGAACCTAAAACTAATAATTATATTCATTGCTATATTCACGACCTTAACATTATTAAAAAAAAAAAATAATCGTCTTTCTCACTTGAGGACAACTCTGCCCTTCAGGACAAAACATGGCAGAGTCTTTGCGAAGGAGTGGTGAACTATATACATGCAATGGCTGTTGATTTCATTAGCCATCAGAGACGATGGTCACTGATCACTGTGACGGCCACTGACCGTGACTGCTCAATGGGATATAACGTCTTCTTGTACGGTCCTCTGGTGTGTGTGTGTGTGTGTGTGTGTGACTTTATGACCATCTCACTCTGATGGCTCTGTGTTGGTGGCTACCTTTATTGTTTTTTTTTTTAATTAAAAAAAAAATTACTTGCTTGGAGTTCGGGCGTTAGACAGGTGGTAACGCGTCCATCTAGACAGCGAGGAGGGAATCTGGACGCACAGATTCCAATCCCACACCCGCCAGCATCGCCCAAACAAACGCCATCAAAATGCATAATCTGTTTCATGATACACCAAGAAAGCGTTTGTGGAACCTATCTCGATTTATATAAATACTGTTCAGTTTTTGTCTAGTGTGTTTAAATATACTAAGGTTTGGGTTGTGAGAGATAAGATATTTACAGGGAAGGGTTAACTTAAATGTTGGCGCATTATTTGTGACAGTATGTTGTTAAATAATCATATCATGTCAATTGTGCGCCTGCACTTTTTTTTATTGTTACATAGGTAATATCTATGATACTGTAATTTTTATGTAGTCGACGCCCAAATTATGTTCACTGTGTTCTTCAGTTTGCTTTAAAGCCCCCTACAAACCATTGAGAATAAAGATTCAAAGTCCGATAACAATTTTTGCGGCCATCATGGCAGTGAGTTCATATCCGCCGTGTCCAGGGCTCGGCATCGGAAGGCGGGGCCCAGTCCTCTCATTCTGCCGTTTTGACCTTCCCCAAACAAAGTCAAGTACCCAATCACACCCACGTGGAGTGAGGAAAAATCGGAGAAAAGTTCCTTTCCCAAGGACACAACACCACGCCGGAATGGTGGATTGAACCCTGACCATTGGATCACACAAGTCCAACGCCTTGTCGATTTTTGATACGGCGCCTTCATCTTTAAAATCTTTTTTTGTTGTTGTTTTAAATCAGTATGATAACCAAATCCAGTATGATAACTAGAATTGTGCAATCAACAACCATCTGCCTGAAGATCTAGTCATCAGCCCCATCCACATGTAAAATGTGGCTTCTGTTCAAACGTGTGTGTGTGTGTGTGTGTGTGTGTGTGTGTGTGTGTGTGTGTGTGTGTGTGTGTGTGTGTGTGTGCAGTGCGTGCATGTGTGAGTATGCACAAATTTTTATATTGATATGCACTTTTATGTATCCTAATTTCTACTGTATCTGTGTTTGTGTATGATTTTCGATTTATGTTCTTACCTTGTTATGTACTATCCCCCCAACCCCCCACCCAATATTCTTTGTGACCCCGGTACACTTGGTAATAAAGACATGTTCTATTCTATCATGTGAAAGCTGTTCCTATAATTCCCAGTGCTTAGCTATTGACAGTCCTACACACCCCATTTCTGTGATACAATAATAACAAGCCTCGCCCAGCCGGTCAGACATGGCCAATGAGGAGAACTAGCCATCTTAGGACGTGACAGCGACCGGACAGCGCACCTTTGCCTTCCCAGTACACTTCCCAGCAGCAGTTTTGCTGTCAATTGCCTGTCAGTGATCATCTCCTGCAAAGTGCCCAGCCAATCAGAAACGTAATCCTCGTGTCACAAGCTGTCACGTGCCCCGGCTCAACCTATCTGCTGAGCACGCACTAAAAACAACAACAAAAGAACCCATGGCAACATAAGTGTTATCCTCTGTGGATCAAATCAATGCAGTCTGATAGGTATACAGATATATACGCATGCACTTTTAAGGCCTGATGTAAGCGCGTTGGTTGGGTTACGCTGCTGGTCACGCATATGCTTCGCTGGTGTGGTGAAGCGTATATGGATTTGTCCGAACGCAGTGACGCCTCCTTGAGATACTGAAACTGAGACTGGAACACAACGCATCTACTAGCTGAAGGCCGACATCTGTAACGATAATCGTTCAGAACTTAAGCTGGTATCAATATTGGTTTCACCGTTCAAAACAATTAAAAATCGTTTGTTGTTTGAACAGAAATAAATAGCTCTCCATTTTACAAGGTACACAACCTCATGTCAATACTGCGTAAGCTGCCAATTCAATCGTAGTTGTGTTCCTTGTAAATGTAAAGAGTTACTTCTCTTGGTAGTTGTTTAAAGTTGTGTTCCTTGTAAATATAGAGAGTTACTTCACTTTATAGTTGTTTAAAGTTGTGTTCCTTGTAAATGGAGAGAATTACTTCTCTTTATTGTCGTTTAATCCCTTACTATAAAAGCCACATTGTTATTTCATTTCGTTTGTTGGCTGCTTGGAGGGGTGAGAGAGGACGTTGTTGGGGTAATGATAACGAGTGATTTATAAGGTCAAAATCATGGACTCTGCACTTTGCCTGACGTTGTATCGCTGTGGACTCGTCCATAAAACAATTACATACATACGTATACACATAATTATCAAAATAGCTTGCTTTAGCACATATTTTTGAAGCTCGATGCGCTTTACAATAGCATGCACTCACATATATATATATATTTACCTATTGTATTATATAGTCAGTCATGGCCGACTAAGGCCATCAGAATAGCGGAGGGGGTGTGTGTCTTTCAATATAAAAAAATTATCCCCCGCCTTCTGGAAGTTCTGTGCTAGAAATTTCATCTTATCTATTACTCTCTTTATTTCTGCATTTTTTCTTCATTCACTGTTGTCTCCTTTTTTTTTCTACCTTCCCTGTCCACCCCCCATCCCTCCTTTTTTTCCAGCAAGCCTTGACAATTTTTTTCCCGCAGTCTGTGCTGTTTTGCTCTGACGACTAGGTTGTGAATTTGTAAACACTGGGATGGGCACAAGCTGTCCATTCTGCAGTGGTATTTACCTATATGGCCTTTTCATATATATATATTTTTTATTAGCTAATAAGCATGCCTAATTTTTCTATATCCTTTTTGCGATTTTTTTTTTGTGATCTGGGGATGACCAGTTAACTCTCTCTTAACGGCGAAAGAGACGACGTTAACAACGATTCACCCCAATTACCACCATCAAAATATTGCAAGCGGAAGGCTCTTATACTGAAGACGTGAATGTTGACAAAGAATACCACAATTCTGACGACGGAAGCTAAAGGTTGGGTCATTCAGACACCCACTGGACATCCGAGGGGTCTGTGTAGAGGAGAAGAGAGGACTGGCCGTACTGAGTGAGTTAAGCGGAAGGGCTGATGTCCTCAGTACGGCCTAGTGTTATTTGCTCTGAGGAGCTAAATGGTTAAGATAATGTGTCATGAACTGTGTTTTGTGGGTTTGTCTTGGTGGATTTTTTTGTTTGTTTGGGAAGGTGGGGGTGGGTGGGTGGGTGGGGGATAGATGTGATAGTTTTGTGTTAACGCGGCTGCGCATTTGTACGATTTGAAAGTTCTGATATGGCTGTGTGCGGTCGGCTGGATTCATTAGCAACAACAAACAATTAATACCTTTAAACAGAAAATAAGGATACAACACTAGGAGTCAAACTCTCAAAAGAACGTAGTCAGAAGTGACCACACACAAGGTTAATCAAACATTAAACATGCCCACCACCACCTTGCAACAATACCGCGCCCCTCATGACATAAAATCAGGTCATCCACCGTCGCCTTGAACCACACCGGCCATCGTGACGCCAGCATGACTTCTGGACAATCGGAGATATCTTTAATGTTTGATCGACCCTTGTGTGTAGTTACTGCTGACTGCGTACATCTCTGCTGTAAGGGGGACATGACCAAGGGTCTGACCTCAGTCTGTCTGTCATCAGAGTCTGGTATCCAGCAATGGCTTGATCATCACGGTCTGGTATCCAGCAATGGCTTGATCATCACGGTCTGGTATCCAGCAATGGCTTGATCATCACGGTCTGGTATCCAGCAATGGCTTGATCATCAAGGTCTGGTATCCAGCAATGGCTTGATCATCACGGTCTGGTATCCAGCAATGGCTTGATCATGTATGTATCACTGGGCTGACACACCCTAGCCTCCAGCTGTGACACTGGGTACACTTGATACAGCCGGAACATGTCCGATTGCAATGTTCCCCATTTGATAGTGCTGCACCCCCCCCCCCCCACCCACCTCCCAGCCCCGCCCCCTCTCCCTTTCAATGGCCTGTTGAGAGTTGGACTCCTGCCAGGAGCCAGTTGCATTGCTCGGACGGAAGAGCCTAGTATAGTCGTAACCCGCTACTGACTTCGTGTAGTATGAAACTGACCAATGGCGTAGTTCGGTCAACGTAGGCATTTAGTCACGTGTAATTATCAAAAAGTTAGAACCAAGCAATGCAGCTGGCACCTGGTCTTGTTTCCTGCTTCGTCTACTGTAGGCAGATGCGCCCACAAACCCTCTTGCACCAATCTCTATGGCGAGGACTTTGGCTTGGAAGCCAGATTCTCTCAGGCTGCTGGCTAGACTGGCATACTTCTCGATCTTGTAGATGTGGGCTTCCTCCATTCCGCTTTCGTGTGGCACAGTGAGCTCAATCAGAATCGCTTGTTTCGTTGCCTTGGAGTGGAGTATTATGTCAGGTCTCATGCCGCTCTTGCTGATGATTTCTATGTGTTTCTTCCCCTTTGGTAGGTCAGCTGTGCATCCTCTGGTGGGGTTGGTGCTCCTTGGACAGTGCTCACTGCGTGTGCAATTTCTCTCTCTCTCTCTCTCTCGTTGACAACTCTGCTACTGTGTAAAACAAAATGCCTCGTACAGTTTTAAACTAAGCTTAGTCGAACTACGTCTGGTTTCCTACTGGTACAGCTTCAGGTTTGTTATGGATGGTTTGTATTTGTGAAAAAACAGAATTGGCGACGGCGTGATCGTTGATATTCGTACATACTTTCTGCATTCTTGCTATAGTATAACGTTCTACTTTCTGCATTTACTTACGTTTTTCGTGAACTTCTGGTGGTTTATATGAAATACGAGGCAATCGCCAAACATAGTTACGCATGGTCACACACACACACACACACACACACACACACACACACACACATCTGTGTATCTATAATATATATATATATATATATGTGTGTGTGTGTGTGTGTGTGTGTGTGTGTGTGTATTTTATATATATATATATATATATATATATATACATCGAGAGAGAGAGAGACGCACGCACGCGCGCAAACACAAACTCAAGGACACTCACAAACATGACAGACATCTTACCACCTTAACTCTTTCGTTCCTGTTTTTCTATAAACCATTAATCCCCTTTGTTCCCAGATTCCTAGTAGTAGTAGTAGGCCTCCTTCGGTCATGGCTGACCATGGATAGAGTATATCCGGCCTAATGTCTAATTGGGCTGTCTGCTTGGACCAAGCAGCGTCGCCTGTGACTGTAGAGACCGATGCGCGAGAGACAGTCTCTGTCGCAGCGATCACATGTGTAAGATGATGCTGGTCTGTCGGCTGCCGTCCCTTTTCTGCGAGCTCGCTTTTCTGCTGCAGCACCTGACAGTTTGTTCTCACCAATCCGTAGCTGATTCTTGAGAGTACTTCTCCATCTGTTGCGATCATCTGCAAGGCCCTCCCAGGACTCAGTGTTGATCTCAAGTGCCTTCATGTCACGTTTGCAAACGTCTTTGTATCTCAGCTGTGGGCGGCCGATGCTTCTCTGCCCCGTGGCGAGCTCTCCATAAAGGATGTCTTTTGGGATGCGACCATCTTTCATGCGGCGAACGTGGCCCAGCCAGCGCAGCCGACGCTGTATCAGCATGGTATACATGGTCGGGAGGCCAGCGCGAGTCAGGACTTCGGTGTTTGTCACCTTGTCTTGCCAGGAGATGTCGAGTATGCGCCGCAGGCTTCTCAGGTGGAAGGTATTGAGCCTTTCTCCTGACGAGCATGTGTGGTCCACGCCTCACTGCCATACAGCAAGGTGCTGAGGACGCAGGCGTGACAGGCATCTTACCACCTTAACTCTTTCGTTCATGTTTTTCTATAAACCATTACTCCCCTTTGGTCCGAGATTCCTACCATACGTTTAACTATATTACTAACTCGCTTTCTGTCTTGAGAGATCCACTTAATTGCTTGCAGCCAACGTTGGTGAAGGCAAGTAGGTGCTTGTGTGATTATGTTGGAAGCAGGCAACGTATGCTGGTAGATTTGTTTTAGGGACAGAGTCAATGTCACTTAAGGTTCTTCTTTTCATGGCAGGGTTTATCCTTTTCCTTATAGTCTGTATGCACCAGGCGGAGGAGGAAACCTTTCCCAACGGCTGTGAAGGCGGAAGAGGATGACCAAAGGGCAGGGGGAGCTCTTATCCTTGGCTAGAAGTCCTCCTAGGAGACGGAACTCCGAAGAAAAACCCTGCACCTGCCGAGGCCGTCCTACACGAGGCAGTATCTGCACCTGTGGGACTGTGAGCGTTGGTAGGCGAGAGAGTGGGGAAGGGACTGCACAACTCCTCTTCACTAAAAAAAAACACACGTCACCTGTGCTGGTCAGGCAACCAGGCTAGTGTTGGAACGACGAGCTAGCCCTTCAATGAGGACAACACACACCGACAGGTAAGCCTGCCTACCTTCTCATCCGTCGGTCCGACGGGAGACTCCATTGTATGCCTTCGTACAGCACTGGCCCTGTTTATGGTGAAACTACTAATTCAATTCCACATTACGCGTTTCGCCCACAAAATAAAAAATAATCCTTGCAATAACACAATCCTCACAAGATAAGTCAATCCATATACGCGTTTTTGCCGTTGTTGTTGTTGTTTTTCAATTGTTGTGTTTTTTCTTACGTCTGAAAATCGCAAAGGGGGTTTATTCATTAAAAAAACAACAACAAAAAACCAACAACAACACAGACTGAACTGCATACGTTGTTTGGGTTGTCATTTCTGCTCGTACTGGCATGGGTTACTACTAAGATCTCTCGTGCAAAAGAGCTGTCGAAGGGAGGAAAATGTGTAAAAACAAATCAAAGCAAATTTCAGTATTAAAAAAAAATTGCAGCCGTTTGATCAGGGTATGTGAGGCTAAAGTAGAAACCGTACTTTATGGGTACACTTCTGAAGAAACTGGAACAGTCAGAAAGGGGTCACCTTCGACGTTTTTTTTTCTTTCTTCTTCTTCTTTTTCCCCCTTTTTTTTCTTCTTTTTTTAAACGACAACGAGCATTCCCTTCCAGACTAAAAGCTGAAGGAGCAAAGTGAAAAGATCTGACTAAACGAAAAAGGGAGTTTATTTCAAGTTGAAGGTCTTATTTGTTGTTTGTTTGTTTGTTATTGACGCCTGTACTTAACTTACCACGCGGTTATACAATATGTACATGCGTTTGACAAAAAAGAAAAGAAAAAAAAAGATATATATATATATATATATATATAAAAGATCCATTGTTACACACACACACACACACACACACACACACACACACACACACACACACACACACAAACAAAAATCGATCGATTCACACATATATAAAGTGCACTAACACAACGTTGCTGACCATGTAGCTTCAAGCATCTCACGATCCCCCTGCCAGTGACTGACTTCTTTTCTAATCTGATCACAGCAGGATTTTGATGGTGATCACAGCAGGATTTTGATGGTGATTACAGCAGGCTAATACTGACACTAGCTGGCAGGCGTGCCGCGAGATGGGAATTAGCCTACACCTAGGTAGTGATTGTGGCACTTGGACACGCAGCTCCGATTCAATACCCCCCTCTCTCTCTCTCTCTCTCTCTCTCTCTCTCTCTCACTCTCTCTCTCTCCAGTCAATCTCTCTCTCCCTCCCTGTGTGTGTGTGTGTGTGTGTGTGTGTGTGTGAGAGAGAGAGAGAGAATTTGACAATGAAAAAGAAAAAAAAACACCTTTGTGTAGATGGCCATGAATAATGAAGAAAAAACACATACATGTGCGCGCGCGCACACACATACACACACACACACATTCACACACGCACACACACACTCAAGCATACACACACACGCAACTGTACATACACGTGCATAATCACAGACACGTGCATACTTACACACGCATTAACACACACACACACTCATACACTCCCACAAACATTCATTCACGTACGCACACACACACACACACACACACACACACACACACACACACACACACACACACACACACAAACATACACGCGCGCATGCACACTCACGAACATACATACGCACACACACACTCTCTCACACACACACGTGCACACACACACACACACACACACACACACACACACACACACACACACACACACACACACACACATGTTTACATCCAATCTATTTCCGCTTGAAGAGACATTACCCGAATCAATGATATGTACGTACAACGATACAACAAATCATCAAATGTAATTTCAGTTTTAAATCATAACACGAACTATGAACCAATATGAAAAACGAAAACAAAACGCTGTATACATCTTCCTTTTTCAACAACTCATACACAGCAACAACAAAACAGCAAAAACAACAACAACAACAACAACAACACACACACACACACACACAAAAACACAAAAAAACCACGATTCATACAGACGAATTTAAAAAAAAAAAAAAAGAGAGAGAAGAACTGTTATAAATCTCATCATCGTCATCACCATCATCGTCGTCGTCATTAAGATCCTCCTCCTCCTCCTCCTCCTCCTCATCATCATTACTTTCAAAGCCATGTAACGATGACCAAATAAATCAGTGATCAATATGATCAAATCCATCCTTGCTCGAAGAAGATGATAGGATAAAGTTACAACGTAGAAAGATTGAAACAACCCTCAACAAAATAGTCTCATGAAATAACATTAAAACTGACATAAAATGAAGCGAAATAAAAGCGATGGCATCGGAACTGAAATGAATGATAGAACAGAACAAAGCAGTAAAGAAAAAGAAAGAAAGAAAGAAAGTAAAACAGAATTATTAAGGAGGTGGAAGCTGACATATGAAAAATAAAGGATAGTAATGTCCTTGCATTAAAACATCCTAGGCACAGATTAACAAATAGTAAAGAGTGGTAACTCTCTCCACTACACAAGGTACACAACTTCAAGTCAGTGATGCTTACGCTACCGATTCAGCTAGCACACAGGTAAATAAAAGGTACCTTGGAACAAACCCAGACACTTCCTCAAAAAAGGAAGCGCCGGGCCTGTCCTTATACCAATCATTTGACATGTAGGCACAGTTTGTCTCTGCATAAGGCCTTGGATACAACAACAACAAAAACAACAACAACAACAATAATAATAATGATAATTTTCGGGGGTATAATGATACATACCAGTATTCATAAGGTGTATA
>NC_134898.1:30522872-30530372 GCF_041734735.1 Babylonia areolata
ACACACACACAAACGAAGAAAGAAATGAAAGAATAAATGAAAAAGACGGGCGGGTTTCACAAAGGCGGGGACAGAGAAAAAGACAGCCACAAAGGTTATCATCATAAATGACGAGTTGCGCTGCGCGATAAAAAGAATATGGATGTGATGATGTACACGTATGTTACTGAAGTTACTTTTTTTTTTTAAACTCATACAACTCTGGGCCCGGTCAATACTCTTGTGTCGAACTTTGTTTCAATAAAATGGTTTCTATAAGCCGCATAAATTTGCATAAACTGCAAGCAAAGGGAACTAACTCTTACAGTATTTCCGTTGTATCCACAAAATGTCCATCAGGAGGGGGAAACGAGGTTGATTTCAGTATATTTACTGGGAGGCCTGCTACAGCTACGAACTCCCCTGAGTTTCAGTTGGTTAAGGAAACTTGTTTTTGTTACCTGCTGTGATTATTGTATGTTTGGTTTGCTCTAGATGACATTCATACGCATTTTATGTCTTTTATGTGCACATGTTAAATGACTGTGGTTCTCCTGCGTTCTTAATTTATCTTGTTGAGATAATACAGTATTCTGTAAATCTGTACAGGACTGGACAGTTCCAACAGAAACGGCCAGAAGGAGAAGATAGTTTCCACTGATGTCAGCATTTTTGAATATGTAACAGTTATTCAGCAACGTCTGATGCCCATTGATGCTTGACAATAATCAGTATTACTGAGGGAAATCGAAGAGTTTGTATGCTTTTGTTATGATACACATTCCGAATAAACACTTTGGACAAGGCAGTTATTTGAAGTAGCTGTTGTTGTTGGTTTTAATTCTGATTTTTTTTTTTTTTTTTTTGTGCGTGCGTGTGGTAACTTGAATTTTTTTTTTTAACTGTCTGAAATTAATTTAAGCGTGGTCACCTCCCAACTTTGAAAGTTGTTGGGGAAACTTGTTGGTACTTGTTGGGGTTGTTGATCTTCTTCTTCTTCTTCTTCTTCTTCTTCTTCTTCTTCTTCTTCTTCTTCTTCTTCTTCTTCTTCTTCTTCTTCTTCAGCTCTCTGAAGGGTCACTGAGAGGCCGCATAGAACAACTGTTCACCAGAGTCCTCCAGGTCTGTCGGTTGTGTGTCGAAACCTGGGGTCTGTGCGGCTGGAGTTGAGTTGATATAAAGGTACAGTGTGTATTTATGGCCAGACACTAGATCCCTCATAATAGGGATTCCCCCCACCCCCACCCCACACCCAGCCACGCACACATACACATAATATTCTCCATGGCCAAAACGTCCAGCTGTATTTCCAGAGGGAAAACCGCCATGGGTCCATCGACACATCAATATTGTTCTGGGGCTGACCTTGAGGATGATTGCATCTTACGTATCTTTGTCCATGCACAGTCGGTAGTTGACTGGCCCAGACCATTTCCTTTTCGGATTCGGAGTGGACAGTCGTCTCCGCACGTTGTAATTTTCACCATGCCTGGGAAGTCCAGCGCATTCTAGAGTCTAGAGCACGAGCGTGTTGGGTTATTACGCTGCTGGTCAGGCATCTGCTTGGCAGATGTAGTGTAGCGTATGTGGATTTGTCCGGAGGCAGTGACGCCTCCTTGAGTAACTGAACTGAACTGAGGAGTCTGACTGAGCTGTTGTTAGCTTCTGGCTTGTTTCTTTATTTATTATCATTGTTGTCTTTTTATTTCATCTTTATTCATTCATAATCAATACCTGTAAAAAAAAAAAAACTATTCGTTCATCTATTCATTGTTGTATTTTTAATTACATTTTGTTTTCTCAAGGCTGGACTAAGCGCGTTGGGTTACGCTGCTGGTCAGGTATCTGCTTGGCAGATGTGGTGTAGCGTATATGGATTTTTCCGAACGCAGTGACGCCTCCTTCAGTTACTGATACTGATACGGCACAGAACGCTAAGAAACAGGTGTCTCGTCCTCTTAGTAGGTGGTGTCCTAAGTATGTTAAAACAGAACAGGCACCACTGAACACCACCGAAGTGACTCAGCTGAATTGGTGGCCATCCTTATGGCTTTAAATCATCTTGTTGATATACCAATCATAATAAGTAATATCCTATTTTGTGTTGATTCTCAATCTGTCTTAAAAGGTTTGCTCCTTTTTGAGAATAATCAAAGAGAAGATTTATTTTTTGAAATTAGGTATTTATTGCACTCCCTATTTGTGAAGGGTACAAATGTTGATTTTTGTTGGATACCATCCCACACTGGATTCCGTTATAACGACCAAGCAGATAGGGCAGCAAAAAGGGGAGCAAAAAATCATATAGATAGTATAAAAGTATATTGCCCATTGTCATACAAGGAAATAAGCAATATACTAGAAAGAGACTTTTATAGGTGCTTGAATTCAAGTCTAAAACTTCGTCAGTTGACTCTCTCAGACTTTGGTCCGATTCGCAGACCAATTCTGAGCTTAGCTCTCAGACTATTATCAAATTCATTACGGACCAAGTATTGTTCTAATGTCAAGTGTATATGCTTTAATAACCTGACAATTGAGCATATAATTTTTCACTGTAGCTTGATGAAGCCTTTTGTACACGAAAGTGTGTCTTCACAAGTGACTGAGAACGTTGATGTTTTTGACTTTTTGCATTCATTATCAGTTGTTTCGCTTGTCAGTTTAACGACTTCTCTTTTACGAAGTCCTTTAAGTAATTTCCTGTAACTGTATTTAGAGGGTTTTTTGTTTGTTTGTTTGTTTTGTTTTTCTTTCAAATTTCACCCACATTTTTACCCTCATTTGCCCAGTTTCCCCCAACCCTCCATTCATCCACATCTCCCACCCCTTCTAACCGATAATACACAGGTGTATTCATAAATACTTTTACAAAATGTCTTCAATCACCGATATGTGTGACGGGACATTAAACAAAAATTCCTTCCTACCACCGAAGTGACTCAGCCGCAGTGCAGGGTCTCCTCTGGTGTGTGGCCTCCTGGTGACCTAACATCGATGGTTCCCTGTGGACTGCCGACGCTGGAACTGCGACGGACGAACCCGGGTGTGGCCGTGTATTTGGGAATGAGCGGCTTGGGGTAATGCCACTGAAACGGTGCAGATGATGGGGCAGCAAAAAAAAAAAAAAAAAAAAGAAAAAGAAAAAAAAGGTGTCTCGTCCTGAAGCCCTTGTGCTGTACTGTCTGACGGGCGCAATAGCCAAATGGTTAAAGCGTTGGACTTTCAATCTGAAGATCCCGGGTTCGAATCACGGTGACGGCGCCTGGTGGGTAAAGGGTGGAGATTTTTACGATCTCCCAGGTCAACATATGTGCAGACCTGCTAGTGCCTGAACCCCCTTCGTGTGTATACGCAAGCAGAAGATCAAGTACGCATGTTAAAGATCCTGTAATCCATTTCAGCGTTCGGTGGGTTATGGAAACAAGAACATACCCAGCATGCACACCCCCGAAAGCGGAGTATGGCTGCCTACATGGCGGGTTAAAAACGGTCATACACGTAAAAGCCCACTCGCGTATATACGAGCGAACGTGGGAGTTGCAGCCCACGAACGCAGAAGAAGAAGAAGAAGAAGAAGAAGAAGCTGTACTGTCTCACCATTTTGTCAGCCAGTGAAACTGAACCGGAAGTCGACGCCCCCCTCTTCTTTCTTTCTTTCTTTTTTTTTTTGGTCAAATTAGTCCCGTCCAGCGCTTCGAATCAACCACAGCGTAGCGTAACGTGTCGTCAAAAGACGACGGTCTACAGGAGACATTAGTGTCTATGACAGTGACAATGACAAATTCTTTAATGCCAAGAGGGATAATTCGTCTCATGTAATCTACGAAACAAAAAGAAAAGAAAGAAAAGAAAGGGAAACAACGAGTAAGAGAGATATGCACACACACTTATTAGTGTCTACCTTTCTGTTTCAGTTTCTGGAGGTATTATTGCGTTGGGACATAACCATATACGCCACATCACATCTAATAGACAGTGCCTGACAAGCACCAACGCCTCGAGTGAATCAAAATCTACCACCTGTTCCAGTTCTGATTTTTGTTTTTCAGTTCTCTCCATCAAGATAAAATTTGAGCGTTTGTTTTCGTTCCAGAGCCGTTGCTGAAGAGAATGGTCAGCATTTTTCTGTGGAAAATTCAAATTCATGTTTGTCTGTTTGTTTGTTTGATTTTTGTCAATTCTGTACCCTTTTCGTGTTTGGTAATAGCATGCACTGAGGTTTTCTTTTATGGAGTAATTATGAAGAACAAGGGAATCTTTTCTGAAATAATGGAGATAAAGGAAAACCTCTCTGGATATAATCATTCGCACAGACACTAACAACAACAAAAAAAAAAAAAAAAAAAAAAAGAGAGATCTTGCACAACAGTCATTCCTTCCATCTTATACATCAGCGTCTGAAAGGCGTCTGACCTTTCCATACAACAGGAAGCTCATGTGACCGGAGCATCAATTAGCAGTCGTTGAACACCAATTACACCTGTCTGTATCCGCCTACAGTGAACAGCAGTCTGGTTCTGAAGGAAATATATATGATAGTCAGTCGTGTCCGACTATGACCATCAGAACGGCAGAGGAGGCAACTGCTGTCCCGACTATTTGGGCTAGAATTTGATTTTTGTGGAGAGTGTCTTGCCCAAGTACATCCCCACTCTCTCGTCCAAGAGGGTTTTAGGGCAGTCGGCGTTGGGATGGTTCCCAAAGGCCAACTAGCCCACAAGGCTGCAGTTTTGCCTCCTAGTTTGAGATTCATAGTCCTTCACAAAAGACTAAGCTGTAAGTGATTTCCCATTGACTGGGGAAACCATTGATAATACAACTCTCACTTTGCTGTTGGCCCAAATGTAAAACTTAAATCAATCTGTGATATAAGCCGAGTGTTGGAAATAACCATTCCTAAATAACGTATTGTTAGTATCTGGCAGAATACAGAGTGGTCTTGAGAGCTGGCTGAAAGAGGGTAAGTTGAGTGATAGAAATACCATATTGAGTGATAATACTATGTGATGATGGAGGATGATAAGTTAATTGACATGATGACAGAACATATATAAGTTGGCATCTTAGCGGGTTGTAGATGATGAGGCTGTTGACACGCACAAGGCACATAGCATGGTGGCATAGCGTGGGTGGAACAGCCGAGAGGTTAACTCTCTCCATACGAACGGCGAAAGAGACGACGTTAACAGCGTTTCACCCCAGTTACCATCATCAAAATATTGCAAGCGGAAGGCTGTTATACTGAAGAGGTGAATGTTGACAAAGAATACCACAATTCTGACGACGGAAGCTAAAAGTTGGGTCATTCAGACACCCACTGAACATCCGAGGGGTCTGTGTAGAGGAGAAGAGAGGACTGGCCGTACTGAGTGAGTTAAATCGTTGTACTTTCAATCTGAGGGTCCAGGCTTCGAATCTCGGTAACGGCGCCTGGTGGGTTCTTCTTCTTCTTCCTCGTTCGCCTCTCATTAGATGAGCAGCCCGGTGTCCTCGATGAAGGCTGCCGGCCGTCGCAGCTCCTTCAGAGTGCCGTACAGCTTGGCTTCCACTGTACTTCCTCCTGGATGCTGCGCCTAGTGGGTAAAGGGTGGAGATTTTTCCGATCTCTCAGGACAGCCTATATGCAGACCTGTCAGTGCCTGAACCCCCTTCGTGTGTATCCGCGCACAGAAGATCAAATACGCACGTTAAGAATCTTGTAAACCATGTCAGCGTTTTGTGGGTTACGGAAACAAGAACATACCCAGCATGCACATCCCCGAAAACGGAGTATGGCTGCCTACATGGCGGTGTAAATAAACAAAATGGTCATACACGTAAGATGTTTCATGTCTGTATCAGTGTGAAAAACTGAAACCTAATACTGAATTATACAGGAAACGAATGACAGGCGCCCATATGACAGCTGACAGTCGGCTCTACCCAGGTAGGTAACCTTTTGTGCAAATGACTCCGTGTTTGTGAAGCGCTTAGAGCTCGATCTTCCACCGAGGATAGGCGCTGTATAAGTATCAACATCATCATCATGTAAAACCATGGAATAACGAATCAGGTAAGTTCGGTTGCATAACCGGTCTAAAAGAAACAACTGTTCTCTCGTAACTTCAACCACACGTTCTGTTATTATGATGATGATGATGATGATTATTATTATTATTATTATTATCATCATCATTTGTTGTTATTGTTGTTGTTCTTTTTCTTCCTCTTCTTCTTTTTCGTCACTACCATCACCATCATCAACATCATCTTCTTATTCATCTCTCCTCCATTTCTTTTCCTCCTCTCTCTTCTGCCTCCGCACCTTTCTTTTCCTCAACATCGTCTCTTTCTTTCCTTCTTACTTTTCCTTTTCTTCTGGATACACCAACACGCCAACCCCCGCACCCACCCACCCACCTATCCACACACACACACACACACACACACACACACACACACACACACACAGTCACATACGCACCCCCACCTCCTACACACACACACACACACACACACATACACAAACATGCGCGCGCGCGCGTTCACCCTTACAAACACACACATATGCACAGAGAGAGAGACAGACAGACAGACAGACAGACAGACAGACAGACAGAGAGAGAGAGAGAGAGAGAGAGAGAGAGAGAGATGATAATGACAATGACATTGACAATGACAATGACAATGACAAATGTTTTATTGAGGGTAGAATGGATAAGCTGGAAGCTTCTTTACACTATTCCCTCACATACGCATACACACACACATACACACAATATAATAAATGAAGTAAGTGTGAATAGATAAATGACATAGAGCAAAGCAAATAGATATTAATAGATACATGAATCAAAGACTACAATTACGGAAACATCTTGAAAATCATGAGAGAGAGAGAGAGAGAGAGAGAGAGAGAGAGAGAGAGAGAGAGAGAGAGAGAGAGAGAGAGAGAGAGAAACACACACAGAGCCAGAGTATCGAAGAGCACATCAGTTTTTATAACGGAAGAGGTGAGTGTTTGAGACATTAAAAAAAAAAAAAGTACATTGTGGAATCTAAGTGACAGTTTTGTTTCTTCCGACTGAGAGAGAAAGAGAGAGAGAGAATAAAAGGCGTTGACCTTTATCTAACTGCTGACAACAGAAGATACATACTTCAGGTATTTGTATGAGTTTTGTTGAGAACGCTAGGCACGTGAACACCCCCCCCCCCCCCCCCCCCCCCCCCCCCCCCTTCACCTCCCCCCACCCCCCCAAAAAAGAGCAAAAATAACCAACAACAAAATCGAGCTATAACAAACAAAGGTAAAAGTAAAAAACAGATCGATTTGGCAATCAACTGAAGGCCACAGAGTTGCTTTGTTACTACGCTATTGGACATAAACATCTTCACGACTGATGCCTGGGTGATGTTTTATAGCAGGCTGTATCTTATTACCTGCCCTGACGCGAGTGCTGTACAATATTGATTGCTTCATATTTTCCAGTTTGTCTGTTCTTAAGGTGTGGAAGACACATGCCTGTTAGTGCATGCCAC
>NC_134898.1:30535372-30545372 GCF_041734735.1 Babylonia areolata
TATTTATTTATTTATTTATGTACGCTTATATTTGACTTCATCAAGTTTTTGCGCCTTATGCATATGATAGAGTAGTGGTAGTAGTATTTTTTTAAAATGTATTTATCTATTATTTATTCACCCTTTTTTTCTCTCTCTCTCTCTCTCTCTCAAGACCTGACTAAGCGCGTTGGGTTACGCTGCTGGTCAGGCATCTGCTTGGCATATGTGGTGTAGCGTATATGGACTTGTCCGAACGCAGTGACGCCTCCTTGAGCTACTGAAACTGAAACTCTCCTCCTCCTCCTTCTCCTTCTTCTTATTGTTCTTTTTCTCCTCCTTCTTGATCTTGTTCTTGTTTTTCTTCCTCTTCTTGTTCTTCTTCTCCTTCTCCGCACAGTTCATAGTATTTCATTTAAACGGAAACGACCTACTAAATATAAGAGAGAGAGATAGAGAGAGAGGGGGGGGATGGAGGAGAGGAAGGTGGTGAGGATGGGTGTGAGAGAGGACAGATAGGGAGAGAGAGAGAGAGGAGACAAGTGGGTGACGATGAAAAGGAGAGAAGGAAGAAAAAGGGAGGAGGACAGAGAGGGTAGAAGGAGGAATGAGATAAGTAGGGTGACGATAGAAGGGATAGAGGAAAGAGAGAGAGTGAGGTATATGATAGTCAGTCGTGTCCGACTATGACCATCATAACAGCAGAGGAAGTAACTGTGGTTTCGACTATTTGGGCTAGAATTTGATTATAGTGGAGAGTGTCTTGCCCAAGTTAACAATCCTACTCTCTCGGCCAAGTGGGTTTTAGGACAGTCGGCGTTGGGATGGTTCCCAAAGGCCAACTAGCCCACAAGGCTAGTTTGAGAGTCATAGTCCTTCACAAAAGACTAAGCTGTAAGTGATTTCCCATTGACTGGGGAAACCATTGATAATACAGCTAGTTAGGGAGGGAGGTCGTAAAGGGAAGGAAAAGGGTGTGATGTAGGGAAGGGGTGGATGGAAGAGAGGTAGTGAATGAGAGCGTACGATGGAAAAAAAACAAACAACAACAAGGAATAAACAAATCCCGGTTGTTTTTCATCCTACCCCCATGAAAGGGGAAATATAACACACACGCATTTAAAAAAAAAGGCATAACACTTCCTAGGTAAAATACAAATCATATACTACACACACACACACACACACACACACACACACACACACACACACACACACACACACACACACACACACACACACACACACTACACACACACACACACCCACACACTTACACACACACACACACACACACACTACACACACACACACACACACACTACACACACACACACACACACACACACACACTACACACACACACACACACACACACACACACACACACACACACACACACTACACACACACACACACACACACACACACACACTACACACACACACACACACACACTTACACACACACACACACTACACACACACACACACTACACACACACTTACACACACACACTTACACACACACACACACACACACACACACACACACACACACACACACACACACACACGAGAACATAAATGCCTGCAGAGAGGATGACGAGAAGGGAAGGAAGGGGGAAAGTGTCTGACTGAGAGTGTGAGTCAGTCAGTCAGTCAGTAGGTGAATGAGTGAGATAACAATCATGACTCTCATTGACCAGACTCATCACTCAAACTGTGCGATAACAATTATGAGCCACAGCGACTACCCTCAGCACTCACGTAGCACGATGAGTCTGCTCACACAGACAACACTTATCACACTCACGTGGAACAAAACAATCATGATTCACACAGTTCGACAACAATCATGACTCACACAGTACAACAACAATCATGACTCACACAGTACGATAACAATCATGACCCACAGAGTATGACAACAATCATGACTCACACAGTATGACAACAATCATGACTCACACAGTACGACAACAATCATGACCCACACAGTGGGACAACAACCATGACTCACACAGTGGGACACCAATCATGACTCACACAGTGGGACAACAATCATGACTCACACAGTGGGACACCAATCATGACTCACACAGTGGGACAACAATCATGACTCACACAGTACGACAACAATCATGACCCACACAGTGGGACAACAATCATGACTCACACAGTACGACAACAATCATGACTCACACAGTGTGACAACAATCATGACTCACACAGTGGACACAATAAACAACAATCATGACCCACACAGTACGACAACAATCATGACTCACACAGTGGGACAACAATCATGACTCACACAGTGGACACAATAAACAACAATCATGACCCACACAGTACGACAACAATCATGACTCACACAGTGGGACAACAATCATGACTCACACAGTGGGACAACAACCATGACCCACACAGTACGACAACAATCATGACCCACACAGTACGACACCAATCATGACCCACACAGTGTGACAACAACCATGACCCACACAGTGGGACAACAATCATGACCCACACAGTACGACACCAATCATGACCCACACAGTACGACAACAATCATGACTCACACAGTGGGACAACAATCATGACTCACACAGTGGGACAACAACCATGACCCACACAGTACGACAACGATCATCACTCACACAGTACGACACCAATCATGACTCACACAGTACGACAACAACAGGCACACAGTACGACAAGAATCATATACTCATTACGACAAAATTCATGACTCGCATAGCAACAATCATGACTCACGTAGTATGGCAACAATCACGGGTCACAAAGTACGACAACAAGCAATACTCGCATCGGAAGACACACAACAACAACAACAACAACAACAACAAAGACGCATAGACGCCACCCGCCACTTACATAGAATAACCAAGTAGACACCAATGGCAATGTATCCCTGGTCAGACAAAGGGGCTGCTGACGTCACAGAGGGACTGGTGACGTTGCTGTATACGTAGCCATTGCCATCGGACTGGTGGGACTGCTCCATGAGGTTCACCTTCAATTTCACCGATCCCCCCTTGACGTCTGCTGATGTTGTTGGGGGGGTAGGGGTGGGGTTGGGGGGTGGGGGGGTGGGGGGTGCACCAGTGAAGACAACACCGTCACTCTCTTCCGTCTGTCTCTGTCTCAATCAAGGGACCACAAATGGCTCCCTTCCTATTCACCAGAGCGAAGCAGGCAAGACGTTAGTTAGACTGAACTGTCTCTGTCTCCGGTGTAAAGCCAGTTGCCTATCTGAAAAATAACCAACCAACCAACAACAAAAAAACTTCAATATTAATCATGATAAAGGAGAGGCTGAGGATAGTCATGCTGACGATGTTGTTTTTATGAAGGTCCATCGAAGTTTGGGACTTCGTGACAAGGTTGTACTCTACACTTCCTGTCACGGATATCACCATCAGTTGAAAGCAACAGCATTAACAACCACGATCATGAACAAGACCACCACCACCAGCAGCAACAACAACAACAATGCTAAACATGACAACTCGAGGCTAGGGACGTCCACACATTATGACAGCAGTCCCTCCCATGCCACGCTCTTGTTCACCAGTAGTCCAGTAAGAATATAACTTCTGTGCAAGCTGTTTCCTTTCCTAGTTTTTGTTTGTTTGTTTTTTGTGCGTGATTAAATTGTGCTTCTCTCTCTCTCTCTCTCTCTCTCTCTCTCTCTCTCTCTCTATATATATATATATATATATATATATATATATATATATATATAAACAATTTGTATTCGTATTTCTCTTTTTTTTTTTTTTTTTTTTTTTTAATCACAACAGATTTCTCTGTGTGAAATTCGGGCTGCTCTCCCCAGGAAGAGCGCATCGCTACACTGCAGCGTCACCCTTTTTTCTTTTTTTTTGTATTTTTTTCCTGCGTGCAGTTTTTATTTGTTTTTCCTATCGAAGTGGATTTTTCTACAGAATTTTTCCAGGAATAACCCTTTTGTTGCTGTGGGTTCTTTTACATACGCTACGTGCATGCTGCACACGGGACCTCGCTTTATCGTCTCATGCGAATGACTAGCATCCAGACCACAACTCAAGTTCTAGTGGAGGGGGAGAAAATATCGGCGGCTGAGCCGTGGTTCGAACCAGCGCGCTCAGATTCTCTCGCTTCCTAGGCGGACGCGTTACCTCTAGGCCATCACTCTACTGTATAAAGTCTACTGGTCGAAGGAGAACCCAGGACTATGAAGCACACCTAGGGTACTATTCAGACTGGCTAAAAACAGAAAAGAGTATCGGTTCGTCGTTGCTACATACAAAGTACGCAGTAAGTAAGTTAGTAATTAAGTAAGTAAGTTAGTAAGTAAGCAAGTCTTATTCACTCGGAAGCTGCATTAAATGTTTCCTTCAGTTGCGATCCTGTTATCGCCATAACATATAATTATGATAGTCAGTCGTGTCCGACTATGACCATCATAACAGCAGAGGAGGCAACTGCTGTTCCGATTATTTGGGCTAGAATTTGATTATAGTGGAGAGTGTCTTGCCCCAGTTACATCCCCACTTTCTCGGCCAAGAGGGTTTTAGGACAGTCGGCGTTGGGATGGTTCCCAAAGGCCAACTAGCCCACAAGGCTGCAGCACTGAGAGCCAGTGCAATTTTGCCTCCTAGTTTGAGAGTCATAGTCCTTCACAAAAGACTAAGCTGTAAATGATTTCCCATTGACAGGAGAAACCACTGATAATACAGCTCTCACTTTGCTGTTGGCCCAAATGTAAAACTTATTTCAATCTGTGATTTAAGTCGAGTGTTGGGCCTAGCATAGCGTCTACTTAAACTGCGAGATGTATGATGTATGCTTTAGTGCATCGCAGGGTAAAAACAGAGTCTGTCGGAAAAGGAACGGACTGTGTCTATATGGTAAAAATGGAGTATGACTGAATGACGTGGTGAAATGGGAGTATGGATAAAAGATATGTTAAAAGTGGATGATAAAAAAATGGAACATACCTTGACTGCATTTCACAAAATGGATCATGCCCGGATGGCATAGTAAAAACGGAACATGCATAAATGGCACAGTGAATATGGAGTTCGCTTACATGGCACTAGTCATGAAATGCGTACACACACACACACACAACCCCCAACGCCCCCCCTTTCACCCCCCCCCCCCCCCCCCCCCCCCCCCCCCCCCCCCCCACACACACACACACACACGTCGACTTGGGCACTGCAGCTCACCGGCAAACGCAGCAGTAGAGGAATGGTAAATGTAATTTTGGTGTGTGTCATGACGTCCCTAACCTAAATTAGGTACTGCTGTGCCATGATTGAATGGAAGCTAATGACGCCATTAACAGAGGTCAAGGTCATACACATGCCCTCCAGTGGCTATCGTCCATCCATACGCCCGGAAACCAACATGCCATGATTCTAACCGAATCAATGAACCTCATACAGAAAATTGAAAACGGAATGGGAAGCCCAGAGTGGCATAAGGCAATGCGCAACTTTCAGATTAAAAAACTCACATGGTCATACTGCCCGGGACATGCAGGTGTTAAGGGAAATGAGCGAGCTGACAGACTTGCTGGTAACGCAACACCAACGAGCGGCCTACATCTAGGAAAATCGGAAATCCTCAGAAAAATCAAAGAATACCAAAAAGAACAGGTACAAGGCCATCACACCATCGATCGCCTCAAAGAAATAAAAGCAGAGAGAGGGAGCGGCCGCAAGTCTAACATGAAAGGTAGAGCACGATGCTTTGCAAATCAAACAAATATCGGCATCATTTCCAAACCAACATTGCGCAAATTTCTTCAAAACGGAACAGAGTCTCTGTGGGCCTTTCCAAATACAATAGACTGAGCAACACACTAAACGCCACGTTTTTGGCATCAGAGATCTTTTCCCATCCCTCTTGCGGCCAGTCAGTGGCAGCCTCTGTGCGTGTGTGTTTGTGTGGATGTGTGGGTCTGTGCTTTTGAGTGCGTTTGTGAATGCGCGAGAGTGTAAGTGTACACAAGTGTCAGGAGAGATCTGTGTACGTGTGTGTGTGTGTGTGTGTGTGTGTGTGTGTGTGTGTGTGTGTGTGTGAGGAGGTGGGAGTGCGGAGGGAGGTGGGGTAGAGGATGAGGTATGTGAGTATATGCATGCCTACACTGTGGGAGCAACAGGATATTGGAACATATATATATATATATATATATATATATATATATATATATATACATATATATATGTATATATCTTTGTATATATGTGTGTGGGGTTGGGGGTGGGAGATATGGGCGTATGTGTGTGTGCTTGTACATGTAAGTGTTCATCTCTGTGAGTGTGTGTTTGTGTGTGTGTGTGTGTGTGTGTGTGTGTGTGTGTGTGTGTGTGTGTGTGTGTGTGCCGTGGAAGCTGCGATACGTAGACTAGAAATGAGTGTGTGGAGGAGGGGGGTAGAGGATGTGCAAGGTAATGTGTGTGTGTGTGTGTGTGTGTGTGTGTGTTGGAGCTCATGTACGTTTATATGTATTTGACTGTGCTTTCATATCTGTGAAACTGCATGTTTGGTGCATTTCTGTTGTGCATGTGTGGGTGTGTGTGTGAATGTGTGTCTTCATGTTTTACATTTATTCGCTTATTTATCACCATTGTTGTCTTTTTTTTAATTCTTTTTAAAAAATCATTTTATTAGTATTACTATTATTATTACTACTACCTTTTTCTATATTATAATTATTATTCATTTATTTATTTATTTATGTAAGCTTATCTATTATTTATTCCCCCGTTTTTTTTTGTTTGTTTTTTTGTTTTGTTTTTTTTTTCTCTCAAGGCCTGACTAAGCGCGTTGGGTTACGCTGCTGGTCAGGCATCTGCTTGGCAGATGTGGTGTAGCGTATATGGTTTGTCCGAACGCAGTGGCGCCTCCTTGAGCAACTGAAACTGAAACTGAAACTGAAAAGGTCATACACCCACAATCTGAATGCCGCTGTTATAAGGCACGGTGACAGTCACATCACTGATTTACTGATCAGTTTTCTGGCCTGCAAATAAACTGATGCCTTACTGTCTGTTGGTTGCAGCAGTCACTGCAACTAGCTTTGACTTCCACTTTACAGAGTGGGGATGGGTGTTTTTTTTTGGTTTTGTGTGTGTGTGTGTGTGTGTGTGTGTGTGTGTGTGTGTGTGTGTGTGTGTGTGTGTGTGTGAAGGTGGTGGGGGATGTTGTAAAAGATGAAGTCAGGTACAAACCACGCTAACATACGCTGTGGAAGAGTTTATAAACTGCGGCTGCCGTTCTGACATGAATAGAAGCGCCAAACGATATCCCTGTCTCTGTTTGTGTCTCTGTCTCTCTCTTTCCACTCTATTACAGAGATAGCCATAGACACAGACACACACACACACACACACGCACACACACACACACACACACACACACACACACACACACACACACACACCTATACACAAACAAACGAAACGCAGCAAAGAACAGCAAAAGGGCAAGACAAAGTAAAAGCAAAAGGAGCCGCTGGTGGTCGATTTAAAGAACAGCGTTATTACAAAGATGGAGAAGGGAAGAAGACTACCCACCACTGACCAGCACACGAAGCCATAACACAGCAAGTGGTAAAGAACTGTCCCCCTGAAAACACAGCGGGAACACAGGAAAGGAGTCATAAAACAACTGTATTCCCCGACCATCGCTTATAGATTGCACAGGGGATGGACAACCACTGATATCATTCTGAGATGAGACGAGAAATTGCCCATCACAGGAAGGAAAAATTGGTCATTACAGAAACGGACAAGCCATAGCTCAAGTCGGGAATTATGTGTGGAACGATGTTCTAGGGCAAACTGCATTGGACTGAATCAGGTTTTCTCGGGTAAACTGCACTTATATTGAATCTGGTTTTCTCGGGTAAACTGCACTTTTATTGAATCCGGTTTTCTCGGGTAAACTGCACTTAGATTGACTCTGGTTTTCTCGGGTAAACTGCAATTGGCTCGAATCTGGTTTTCTCGGGTAAACTGCAATTGGCTCGAATCTGGTTTTCTCGGGTAAACTGCAATTGGCTCGAATCTGGTTTTCTCGGGTAAACTGCATTTGGACAAAATATGGTTCTTGGGTAAACTGCATTTGGACAAAATATGGTTTTCTCGGGTAAACTGCATTTGGACAAAGTCTGGCTTCCTCGGGTAAACTGCATTTGGATCGAATCTGATTTTCTCGAGTAAACTGCATTTGGATCGATTATGATTTTCCTGAATAAACTACATTTTGGTCGTATCTGATTTTTTCGGGTAAACCACATTTAGATCGAACCTGATTTTCTCGGGTAAACTGCACTTGGAAAAAATCTGGGTTTCTCAAGTAAACTGAATTTGGATCGAATCTGGGTTTCTCGAGTAAACTGCATTTGGATCGTGTCTGTTGAAAATAGTTCTCCTCGACAGAACAACACTCTGGGAGATTACACACAGGCAGAAGATCAAAGCTTTGATGTGCAAGCTAAGCTGTTTGGTATCGTTTTCGGATAAGAACATACCATGGCAACAAGGTGGTTTTGTTTTGATACTGCACATAGAGAAATAAGAGGGGAAAAAAAGGGGGGGGGGAAGACAAGAATCACATTATTCAGCGCATGTACTGTATGATCATTTATATATATATATATATATATATATATATATATATATATATATATATATATATATATAATTGACATGTACAGAGACTTTCGATTCAGTTTGTGTCAACGTATCGCTTTACTCCAATCAGGTTAGTTCTTGTCACATAAACAGCTATTGTGTCGTCTTGCTGGAGACAGTTATAAACAGCTAGGATTGAACGGAAATAACTGTCCATGTAGGGGACATGGAAAACGAGGGGTATATGCACAATATAAGTATCCATATCAATCAATATCAAATGTAGGTCGTCAGCTCCTGCTGCGGCGTCAACCTCTATTGTGTCACGTCCATTCCTTCAGCTTGCGCGGATGTCTGTAGATACTGAAGGTTGTGGGCTGTGTTCTTCATTCACATGTCCGCCACTTTCTTCAAACCGGTCATCACGATCACTTTCTCAATAATTATGGGAAAAAGTCAGTGTCAACCCATCATTTATCATGATCCAATTTGCTCCGGAGTCCCTCTGAATTTCACTGGGCTCTTGACTGACTTCACAGTTTGTCTCCGTCCTTGTTGTCATCGCCGTGCAAACAACTGCGTAAACCCACGGCGGTTCGGATTACTCGATAAACTTAGCGTGCTTGTGATGAAAGAAGTCTTATGCTAATTACTTTCCTTTCCTAGCAGTTCAATGCAAATTAGTGAGCTGACGTACACGTTGAATGTTCGATATTGTGACTCTATACAAGATGTTCTTGTTTGTAATTGTATGTTCGTGATTATACCATGATATGGGCAGATGCGTAAAACCAAAACCTCGTCAAACCCTCGTATCACGATACCGTCCACTCCCCACCCCCTTCCCCAGGCCTACATCCTCCCATCTTTCCCACTGACTGCCTCACAGCGAAGGATGTCACCACACTACAGCGCCACTTTTTTTTTTTTTTTTTTTTTGTATATTTTCCTGCGTGCAGTTTTATTTGTTTTTCCTATCGAAGTGGATTTTGCTACAGAATTTTGACAGGAACAACTCTTTTGTTGCCGTGGGTTCTTTTTCGTGCGCTAAGTGCATGCTGCACACGGGACCTCGGTTTATCGTCTCATCCGAATGACTAGCGTCCAGACCACCACTCAAGGTCTAGTGGAGGGGGAGAAAATATCGGCGGCTGAGCCGTGATTCGAACCAGCGCGCTCAGATTCTCGCGCTTCCTAGGCGGACGCGTTACCTCTAGGCCATCACTCCACATTACAAAATTTACAAAAATTACAAAAAATACCGTTATTGTCATTCATTATTCCCCTTTTTTAAGGATTAAATTTGTTGCCAAAATTCTATGGATCATTCTAATCTCAAGCCATCTTAAATTAGTATCTTTG
>NC_134898.1:30550372-30555372 GCF_041734735.1 Babylonia areolata
ATACACTGTCTAAACCTACTTCTTGAAAGTCCCGGGCATACAACACATATTCAGAGATATATGTTCGTGCATTTGACACCCAGTTTTCCTTCTCTTTTTGTTGTTGTTGCTGTTGTTGTTGTTGTTCTGTTTCGTATAAGTTGTGCGATTTTCGTTCCAGTCGTGTTCCTGCTATTTCCTCTTAACAACCAAACTGACGATGCCAAAGGTGGGGGAGATGGAGGGTGGGGTTTCCAGTACTTACACATATCGATCCAAATAATATTTTTGTTCTCTACCACAAACGAGTGTTTTGTCGAAGCGAAAACTGTGTGGACGGAGGAACAATGCCGACCAAAGCATCCCACATCAATTGACATTTTAACGTTTTATGAATATTATAATATAGATTGGTCAAAGTTTCAAATATTCCCTGTCTTCGTCACCACTTTTCGACTTCGATAAAATCGTTTTGAAATCGCCAGACACATTTTCGGGTGTATCATGCAAGACATTACTCCAGCCAAGTTCAGTTCCTTCAACAACGCTTTTGCCAGATCGCACGCATTCTACAATTCCCAATTATTGCAACCATGTCGTGTCTTCTCCGTGACTCGTCAGTTTGAAGTGACATATTCCTATTGTCATATTCAAGTCTGTTCAACCCTCTCTTAGCATTACAGCTTCGGGCACAAATGCTAAAGAACAGATGCTCTTCATTGTCGAAGTCTGCAAAAACGCACGCCATCTTCAAAAGTATGATTTCTTTGATTTTTTTAATTATTATTATCCTTTTAATTTTACGATAGCACTTATCTATTTCGAGACTTTATATAAAAATAAGTACTAATAAATTAACAGATTCACGATGAACTACAATTTTGCTTTTCAGTCCTCCAAGTCTGTATAATGACCTTATCAATATTTCAAGAGATGCATTTGCATCTATGTTGAGTTTTGCATATGCGTTATGTATACTGTGTTTAAAATCATCAGACTGCTGTTCCTCTTTGTACTGGGACACGTAATCGACAGACCACATAATACGTTTTTCAACATTAACTGTTTAAACTACAGGCCTGTTCACATCATTACCACAGTAAGTATTCTTCCATTTAAATTCTAAGGGTAAATGCCATGAGTCTATCCTGTCACCTACATTTAGATCACAACACTGTGAGGAAAACACGTCTTCTGACAAAACCACGTAATCTATGACACTGCAGCCATGTGGAGAAATGTAAGTGAACTCACCGTTAACATCGCTATGACAACATCCATTGGCTATGACACAGTTCAACAAAAAACATAAACTCAGCGACGATTTTCCAAAGCTATTAACATATTCATCCTTCGATTTCCTTTGCACACCGTTAAAAGATGCATTCCCATCATCATCACCACCACAGCCACCACCACTGTCTTCGTCACCATCATCATCATCGTCATCATCAGAATATGGAGAGTAGTTTATCATTCGTTCAGTTCTAGCTTGTTTACTTGCTGTTCTAGCATTAAGATCGCCAAGTTTCATCAAATGTAGATCTCGATTTTGTGTTATCTGCAGAATAATTTCCTCTAAATTGACAATGGCATCTTTGATTTCCATCCGATCATATAAAGGTCTATTTTCTGGGACAATATTACACGCAATTAAAAGAATATCTTTACTATAGGTGAAAAGACATTTGTTCACTTTTACAGCTACAGTGTTTCACAGTCAATCTTAATACATGTTACAAAATAAGCCAACGACTGTCTAATTAACAGAACACCACCTGAATTTCGTCCACGTCGAGATAGTTTTTTGGCTGGGGCGGTGGAGAGAGAGAGAGAGAGAGAGAGACACAGACAGACACTGCTACTATTACTTCTGCTAATACTACTCATCGTCAGTTTCAGTTTCAGTTTCAGTAGCTCAAGGAGGCGTCACTGCGTTCGGACAAATCCATATACGCTACACCACATCTGCCAAGCAGATGCCTGACCAGCAGCGTAACCCAACGCGCTTAGTCAGGCCTTGAGAAAAAAAACAACATCATCATCATCACAATAATAATAATAATAAAACAGATTATATATACACAAACCCAATCACATACCTGCTTCACGGTTCGATTCTGTATCTTCGATTCCAGTGAAACAAGGAATCAGACAGTATTATGTCACCCCCCGCCTCCCCCCCCCCCTCCCCACTGCGCTTACACCTTCATGGCGTTCAGGTCAATGCTGCTTTCATCAGTTACACCTGCTGGCCTGTGAAAGGTAAAGTGATGCGAGTGCTTACCTGATAGTGAAGCAAAAAACACCGAATATATTAATTCACCTGAAATTCATAAACAATTTTTCGAAGTTGGGAATCTATTCTGGGGCTTGAATTGCTCACATTTAAATCCACAGAAACAAAGGCTGACAATTCACATATCTTTTATTTTACAAACAATTATCTGTTTAGTTCTTTATTCATGATTTGGTTTCGATCTGTGTCCGAACGGAGCTACAGTTTTGTGTTGTAACTGTTCACTGCTGTGCAAGCATTTTTAAGTTACGATCTTTGAGCCGCAAATCTGAATAATATGGAAACAAGAAAGAGAGGGATGAAAAAAATTAATTGAAAGAAATTATTGATAAACCTTGAAATTTGTTTGGAAGTGGGGTCGGGGCGGAGGAGGAGGTTTGGTACGTGGGTGGGGGAATGGGTATGGGGGTACCGATAGATCAGTATCTGGTGGAAATTTCATCTTTACAAGAGCTATGACAATACTAAGTCCATGGAAATTCAACCTCGGTAGGAATTCACAGGAGGAACACAAAAAATTTTTTTTTTAAATGCAAATAGACACATTATGCTGGCATTGGCATCATATTCTTCCACACAGTAAATCAGTTTTTTGCTGTCGCCTTTCTGTATCGCTGTTAATCAGTTAAAAGATATATATAACCACAAAATATTCAACACGTTTATTTATATCAAATTAAAATGAAGATTCTAACGGAATTTCATGAAGAAAACAACAAGACAAAAAACAACAACAACCAAAAAACAAACAAACAAACAAACAATCCAACAACCACCGACTAACATTCAAACAAACAAAAACCGAAGCGTTTGACACTAATAAGCTGTCAGTCAGACAGTCCCTCTGTCTGCCTGCCTTCCTCCCTCCCAAGCACCCCCTCACACAAACAAGTCTGAGTTCCATCCGGACACACCACACACTGTTTCCCCCACCTGCAGAGATGGGAACGGCTCAGCGACTGACTGCATCGTGCATTGTTTAAAACTCTGTATCTCCCTCCCTCTCTTGCTCTCTACCACGTTTGGAAACAGTCTGGCGGTGTGAAGGATTGCTGGTTGGACTGGCCGTATCGTAACCACCGCAGCAGCCAGAGATGTGTCTTCGTGATGCTAGGCGCCACGGATTCTGCAGCAGCGGGGTCTGCTGTCTGCAATGCCAGACAAACAGCCAGCCAGCCAGCCAGCCAGTCAGTCAGTCAGCCAGACAGTAGTGATGGTGCGAAACCGCGGCGGTTCAAACCATTGTCTATGGACCCAGACTGCTCATCGTGCCTTTATTCACTCTGCCCGTACTACTTCAAATATAACCGGCCGTTCATATAACACCAGTGTCTATGGAATTGGAATCACGCATTCATTCATTCTACCCTTCCACTCTCTCTCTTTAACTTCCTCCCCCTTCCCCATTCCGATCTGCGGCTTTTTGCTCCTTCCTTCCCCCCCTTCCTCCCCACTCCCTTTCACTTCTGACTGCATGAAACCTGGTACATAATGTATACATACATACATATATATATATATATATATATATATATATATATATATATATATATATATAGAGAGAGAGAGAGAGAGAGAGAGAGAGAGAGAGAGAGAGACCCTGGGGAGACAAACCTGGTGTAGGGGTGTAGCGAGCAAGATTCACGGCAGACATCACCAGGACCACCCAATGGTTGCTGGAGCAGTAAAACATATCGGTTGGGCCATTCGTTTAGAACAGACAGTAATTGAGACGTTTGCTTCCCCGCTGGCCTCTGAAGCAATGAGCACAACCCTTTGGTTCCGTTGATATTGCCAGTGCTCGTCTGGCCGAGACGTTTGTTTCGTTTCTATGTCCGTTCCGTGTTTTACAGTTTGTTCGTTCAGCTTGTGATGTTAATCGTTGTAGCCCCAGGTGGGTACAGTGCTAGGCACTGATGGGATACCGCCCCGGAGATCTTCAAACGGCGAGGAGAAGCCATCGCTGTCAAAATTTCCAAACTTATGCAGCAGTTCTGGGACTGAGGAAGGACTGACGAGTGCCAGAGGACTTCAAGGTTGCCAACAGTCACCACCACTTCTCAGAACAAGAATAGATTTTTGTATTTGTATTTGTATTTGTATTTCTTTTTATCACAACAGATTTCTCTGTGTGAAATTCGGGCTGCTCTCCCCAGGGAGAGCGCGTCGCTACACTACAGCGCCACCCCCTTTTTTTTTCTTTTTTTTTTCCTGTGTGCAGTTTTATTTGTTTTTCCTATCGAAGTGGATTTTTCTACAGAATTTTGCCAGGAACAACCCTTTTGTTGCCGTGGGTTCTTTTACGTGCGCTAAGTGCATGCTGCACACGGGACCTCGGTTTATCGTCTCATCCGAATGACTAGCGTCCAGACCACCACTCAAGGTCTAGTGGAGGGGGAGAAAATATCGGCGGCTGAGCCGTGATTCGAACCAGCGCGCTCAGATTCTCTCGCTTCCTAGGCGGACGCGTTACCTCTAGGCCATCACTCCACTTGGGGGATTGGGGGACGTTCAAAGCATCGAGTCGTGTGACGACCACTGAGGCGTTGTCACTGTTGCTCATCGCAGGACAGATCATGGCCCGTGTCGTTCTGACGTCACACTGACATCACTTGCTGGACGATGAGGATGATGCAGCAGTCACATCCTCGGGGTGGCCGGGAAACTAACTGGCCGCTGACCGCAGCGCCCGGCGACTGGCTAGTTTACGCGGAGGAGACAA
>NC_134898.1:30560372-30565372 GCF_041734735.1 Babylonia areolata
CACAGGCGTGGACGAAGAAGTCCATATGGAACACTTCTTTATCGGTCCTTCTGTACACGAAGTTTGGTCCAAGATCGATAATTTATTATCAGCTGAATTGAAGAAAACCCTAAACCTTTCTTTTACAGATGTACTGTTTGGTATCCAATGAAATAAAATGACTAACGACAGTCATGTGATATTGATAGGTAAAGTGTGTATACGTAAAATATGCACACACACACCCACACACACACACACACACACACACACACACACACACACACACACCACAACTCACACAGGGAGGGTGAGAGGAAGGGAGGAGGGAGGCGGGAAAGGACACACACACACACACACACACACACACACACACACACACAGAGAGAGAGAGAGAGAGAGAGAGAGAGAGAGAGAGAGAGAGAGAGAGAGAGAGAGAGAGAGGGGTGTAGGGCCTACGGATGGATGTTGAGGGTGAGAAGGAACGTCTATGAGGAATGGAACGGACACAGAAAACGTTTAGCGCTGCAATTCACAACTAGAGCAATAATAAACCCAGACTTCTTCTTCCGTCGCTCGTGGGTTGCGACTCCCACGTTACCTCGTACACAAATGAGTGGTCTGTTTACGTGCATGACAGTTTGGACCGGCCCTGCCCTGTAAGCATCCATACTGTGTTTTCGGGGAAGGGGTAGTGGTGGCGAGGGTAGGGGGTAATGGTAAACCCTGACCGAAATTATCACTTGTGACACTCGCTGAGAGTGCGAGCAGCATCACGGCACTAGAGGAACGATGAAGTGACTCAGATAAATGTGTACAGTCTTCGAATATTCCTTGATCACATGTCGCAAGACACATACCATGGGGCAATTGTTGCGCCGGACTACTGGAAACAATTGCGAAAGCCGTTAGTCGTGGTGAGTGTGAATGAAGACTGCTTTTAATAGTATATTTAGAGAAGATATAGACAGAGACAGAGACAGAAAGACAGAGAGAGAGAGAGAGACAGAGGGAGGTAGGAAGAAGAGGACGGTGGCACCACACAAAAAAAAGGAGAAAAAAAGAGGAAAAAATAGGAGGATGGATCCACCCCCCAACACACACACACACACACACACACACACACACACACACACACACACACACACTATATATATATATATATATATATATATATATATATATAGAGAGAGAGAGAGAGAGAGAGAGAGAGAGAGAGAGAGATCTCTATGCACACATTACTTCCAGTGTTGGGCTGGAGGTTGTGACTTTGTACGCAGCATTTTGTTTTGCTGTGTATCCCAAACCGCACTGACATTCTGATCTTTGGTGACTGAACCATCTGCACATGCAACGACATCCTCTTCCTGGTTGTGTGTTTTTTTTCTGTAAGTTGTTTCACCTCTGCATCGGACCAGCCTTCTGGAACCATGATCCTGGCCTCACCGTGATCCTGGCTATACCACACCATGATCCTGGCTATACCAAACCATGATCCTGGCTATACCATACCATGATCCTGGCTATACCACACCATGATCCTGGCTATACCACACCATGATCCTGGCCACACCGTGATCCTGGCTATACCACACCATGATCCTGGCTATACCACACCATGATCCTGGCTATACCACACCATGATCCTGGCTATACCACACCATGATCCTGGCCACACCGTGATCCTGGCTATACCACACCATGATCCTGGCCACACCATGATTCTGGCTATACCAGACCATGATTATGGCCACACCGTGATCCTGGCTATACCACACCATGATTCTGGCTATACCACACCATGATTCTGGCCACACTATGATCCTGGCCACACCGTGATCCTGGCTATACCACACCATGATCCTGGCTATACCAGACCATGATTATGGCCACACTATGATCCTGGCTATACCAGACCATGATTCTGGCCACACTATGATTCTGGCTATACCAGACCATGATTATGGCCACACCATGATCCTGGCTATACCACACCATGATTCTGGCCACACTATGATCCTGGCCACACCATGATTCTGGCCATACCACCATCCTGGCCACACCATGATCTTGGTCACACGAGGTTTTTTGGTCCTTTCTGTAATGCATTCAATTTTCTTATCAGTGAACCGCTCAGTTCTCGTGGAACTGTTCCCAGTGTAGTTGAGTGCAGCCGTCCTGAAAAAACAAACAAGAACAACAACAAAGAAACCTCTACCGTCGTCTGCATGTGGGTCTGTCTGTCTGCCTGTCTCTGTCCGTCTATCAGTCTCTCCCTCTCTCTCTCTCTCTCGCTTGGAACAGACGCCATGTTAACAATCCCAGAGTACAGCTGTCAAGCCACAGAAATGCTTTTCCGCTGTTCTCGCATTCCCAGCCAATGAGAAACCTCGTAACAAGTAGCAGAACGGTAAACCTCATGAACCCATTGACTGGCACGTTTCCATCTATTTTTGGTCTTCACCTCACTTGTAGAGCAGTGGTGGAATTTTGTTTCTGGCAAGGAAAAGAAGCCAGTCATGAAACAGCCATTTCAGTGGGTTTGCGTAGGATGTGACTTCAGTTCCTCGTTCTTGTAGGCATCACAAAAAAGTGTCGAAATATTCCGTCCACAGTGTGTGTGTGTGTGTGTGTGTTCAATTTCATTGAATATCTGTCCACATTAAATGATATTAGACATGAAAAAAGAGGGGACAGGAGAAAGGGATAAAAACAAGACAATTCACAACATCAACTTAACAAATATCTGGCTAAAAAAGAGAAGATAATAACTTTGCAAGTCTAAAACATATAGTTGTTAAAAAAAAAAGAACAAGTTATAGCAACAACTCATTTGGGCTTTGTAACAAAGATTTGAAGAAAAAGAAGGAAAAAAAATCAAACATTAACACTGAAAAGTGAACATTTCTTGCCCCTGTCCATACGACATTCTGGCCACACAACAGCACGATCCTGTTCACACCACACCATGATCCTGGCCACACCACACCATGATCCTGGCCACAACACACCATGATCCTGGCCACACCATGATCCTGGCCACACCACACCATGATCCTGGCCACACCATGATCCTGGCCACACCACACCATGATCCTGGCCACACCACACCATGATCCTGGCCACACCATGATCCTGGCCACACCACACCATGATCCTGGACACACCATGATCCTGTCCACACCACACCATGATACTGGCCACAACACACCATGATCCTGGCCACAACACACCATGATCCTGGCCACACTACCCCATGATCCTGGCCACACCACACCATGATCCTGGCCACACCACACCATGATCCTGGCCACACCACACCATGATCCTGGCCACAACACACCATGATCCTGACCACACCACACCATGATCCTGGCCACACCACACCATGATCCTGGCCACACCATGATCCTGGCCACACCACACCATGATCCTGGCCACACACCAATCCTGGCCACACCACACCATGATCCTGGCCACACCATAATTTTGTCGGAAAGCTCTCACCTTGCATTTCTACCTGTCTGGTAAAACACTTCCCGTAAAAAAAAGGGGGGGACGAGAACAAAAAGCTACCATGAGGTTGATTAATTAAGCGGTATGTCGTATTGCTGACAAGACATCTTCCACCTCCACCACACCACAATCCCCACGGCCCATCCCCTACACTCTCCCCCCTCCCAATCTCCTCCCTTCCCCCTCCCCCGGGAATGTTAACCTTCCCACAGGATGCGGATCTGTATACATGGTTGTTCATTCGTTTGTTCGTTTGATTGTTTGAAACATTGTTTCTTTGATTTGTGTGTGTGTGTGTGTGTGTGTGTGTGTGTGTGTGTGTGTGATTTCTTGATGTTTTGTTTCTTTGATTGATTGATTGATTAATTGATTTATTAACTGATTGATTGACTGATTGATTGTTTAACTGTCTAATTGTTTCATTGTTTGCTTTATTGTATGACTGATTCTTCATTTGCTATTTGTTTGCTTGTTTGATTATTTGTTTCATTGATTGGTTTGATTGATTGATTTCTCCTTTGAATGAATGAATGAACGAATGAATGGTCGATCGCATTAGTTAAATTTCTTCAAAGCGGGTGATGAAAGAGGAATGAATAAATGGATGAATGAATGCATGGATAATTGATTGGTGGATTGATTTAGTTTGATTGCTCGATCGCATTAGTTTCGTTTGTGTAAAGCGGGTGATGACATGATGATATCCGGCTGTTCGTGTTCGTGAGACAGGACAGAAATATATTTCTGTTTAATAATTACGATGTAATAATTAATTGCAATGTTTTTAAAAGCGAATATGTGAAATGCTTTTATTTGAGAACATATGTTTATTACTCTTGTTTAATCAAGTAATCCGTGTGTGTGGGGTGTGTGTGTGTGTGTGTGTGTGTGTGTGTGTGTGTGTGTGTGTGTGTGTGTGTGTGTGTGTGTGTGTGTGCTGATTATCTGGATGTGGTTTCCGCAATTCATCTTTATTCTTATCTTACCTGTCTATTATAATCAATGTGCAGTATAGTAGGCTATGTTTATAATTATATTCAAATAATGTTTCTTAATTCTTTCTGTTTTTACATTAAGAATACTTGTTATTACCTGCAGTGTGTGGATGTATGTATGAAACGATGTATGTGATATTTTTTACATTTGTATCTTCGTAATATTCGTAAAAGCTGTTGTTGACTTTTACAGTTATGGTCCCCATGTTGTTTACTTGTCTATGTTGTGATAATACACCTGACCAAATTTCTCCAGTTGGAGATAATAAAGTTATTCTTATCTTATCTTATCTTATCTTCCAGTCTGACTGTGTGTCGTGTCCTCAGCACATGTTGGTGCTCCCAGAAGGAGGGTGGTAGAATGGTATATATGACAGTCAGTCGTGTTCGACTATGACCATCAGAACAGCAGAGGAGGCAACTGCTGTTCCGACTATTTGGGCTAGAATTTGATTATAGTGGAGAGTGTCTTGCCCAAGTACATCCCCACTCTCTCGGCCAAGAGGGTTT
>NC_134898.1:30572872-30605880 GCF_041734735.1 Babylonia areolata
CGAATTAAGATGTTTCAATTGATTTTTTTTGGGGGGGTGGGAGGGAGGGGTGGGGGGTGGGGGGGGTATCCGAAATATGAACATCGAAAAAGATGTTTACCTTGAACAATTCTTTCAGTGAAATGTATGTGTCATATTAATTTTGGAGTGTGAGTAAGTCGGAGAATATTGAGCTTCTGGTGAAATTCAAGTGCCTTGGACAGAATGAACATGTACGGGAATACCACTCCTCCTTGTCCTCATAGGACATCGATCCTTGTCCATGGAGGTTCATTTCTCTTTGCCGAAGGCTGGATGTAAAAAAAACAACAAGAAGAGGCAAGGCCTTCAAAACTCACTTGTGATACACTTAAAAAAAAAAAAAAAATCTAATAGTTAAAATGTGTTCTGTATTTGTTATTATAAAGCTTCAGGTTTAAAAAAAGAAAAGAAAAAAAAGTCCTAAAAAGATTCGGACCCCGCGTGTTCGGGTGAGAAGACTGTCTTACCCATTACACTATCGTGGCTCCTTAACTAACGTTCTAAAATTTAATATTTGAACATGCTTTTTTTTAAAGGGCGATAAACCAATTGCGGCATTCGCAGTGAGAACGCTGTTTAAATCATATTATTCTGGTGTATATTGGGCATTCAAAAAATCTTTAAGGGCAATCAAAAATTCTTTTTTAAGTCCGCGGTGAAGGAGACGTGGCTATCGCCGCAATCACACTGCAACATTTAGCCGTTTTCTCTAGATCTAGATAGATGTACAAGTTTAGTTACACCCACCGGGAATGTAGTACGACACGGTCGATTCAATTTCTCTTTTATGTTCATTCTAGTTTTATAGTTTTAAAGTTGATATGAAAATTGAGTATTTTGTTAAACTAATAACATGTAGAGCCAAGATCAAGTACTTCTAAACGTCGTAAGAAGTGAAAAGGGCTTCATTTTGAGAAAAGTCAAGACTGGAAATTTTTGTGTTTCATCGTGATCAATTCAAGGGTATTAACTCGCATGGTTTACAATTTTTAACTGTGAATTCCGACTGATTCTGTGGATATTTTTATGGCAGTTTGGGGCATAATCCAGTAAGAGATGAGGCGTTCACAAATCTTTCTCTGAATAAATATTTAACGGTCTCCTTCTCCAGCTTTCCATCACATGTTATCGTGCATTGTCCATTGAATTTAGGATTGAACGGGCAGGTCAACAACTTGAAACAAAATGGCGTTGTTGGCATTCGCGAAGAATATGAGCACACGCTTTGAATGTTTATAAATATGTGTATGCAATTGATTTTTGCCCATGACCTTCAGGGCTCAGCCAATAGATCTGTAAAGTCCACTCGTCCTATTGATTTTTAGTATTTTCCGAAAAAGACCACTTGGGCGAATGAACATAGTGAAAGCCCTGTACACTGAGAGTAAAACACACAAGCTTTTTATGCATTGAGTACAATTTCAAAATGCAATGTTTAAGATGAGAAAGATCAGTTTAGAGCAAATTAAGTCCCCAAGCATTAATTACAGATTAATTTCCCTTTTTTACTATCTGCACCAAAACGTTTGCAAACTAAATAAAACTTCCATGCTTAGCAAAAGAAGTTCCTGTTTGAACAAAAATTGATAATAATGACTGCTCTTGTTGTTGTGTCAGAATATCAGATCAAAGTGCCATGTTTAGAGAATACAAAAAATATAAATATAACAGTAAATGCAGTTTGCATATAATTTGCTTCTTTTTAAAAAAAATTTTTTGTGCCCGTCCCAGAGGTGCAATATTGTTTTAAACAAGATGACTGGAAAGAACTGAATTTTTCCTATTTTTATGCCTAATTTGGTGTCAACTGACAAAGTATTTGCAGAGAAAATGTCAATGTTAAAGTTTACCATGGACACACAGACACACACACACACAGACAACAGAACAACGGGTTTAAACATAGACTCACTTTGTTTACACAAGTGAGTCAAAAAAGCATATGCATGCTTATTCCACTTCCCTCATTATCTTTTCTTCTTCGTTCATGGGTTGCAACTCCCACGTTCACTCATATGGACACGAGTGGGCTTTTAAGTGTAAGACAGTTTTTACCCTGCCATGAAGGCAGGCATACTCTGCTTTCTGGGGTGTGCATGCTGGGTATAACTATTATTGTTTCCATAACCCACATAACGCTGACATGGATTACAGGATCTTTAACGTGCGTATTTCATTTTCTGTGTGCGTACGCACACGAAGGGGGTTCCGGCACTAGCAGGTCTGCACATAAAATTATGTTGACCTGATTTGATCGGAAAAATCTCCACCCTTTACCCACCAGGCGCCGTTACCGAGATTCGAACCTGGTGCCCTCGGAATGAAAGTCCAACGCTTTAACCACTCGATCGGCTGTTGCGCCCGTCCACTTCCCTCGTCAAAAAAGGGTTCGTTCGTTCGGTGTTCGGCAAATATGGCAACTGGCGTTGGAAAGTGTGCTGTCGTTGCAAAAAATCAGTGAATTTTCAAAGCAGATGTCGAGGTTCAACGAACGTTATTTCGCATTTTTACTTCATGCCTGCTTTGCAACAGACACGATAAGTGTCAGGAATTTAGGATGCTAAAATAGGGCATTATAAGCTGCGCGTGTGTGTGTGTGTATGTGTGTGTGGCCATCTGACATTAATAAAAAATCACCCTCACCCCTTGCATGTTTCATAAAATCGGCCATATATTCATCACGATATTTATCGTTGTTGGTTACTCTTTTCTTTATTCATTTTTCATCTGATTCATGCCATCTTCAGTAAAGGTTTCCCTTCTGACTTACCAGAGAATGTTTTGGAGATGAGAACCAGATCCCATTTTGCACTGGTAAGACATCAGTTGCACTGCAGCACAGACAGTGTCAACATGTTACAGAACAAATACATTGCTTGACCATTTGGCCAGTTGTTGTTGATCTTGATCATGGGAGAGAGAGGGAGAGAGGTGTGTGCACAAACTGCAGAGGTTGGGAGGAAATGCATGAGCTACCTCCACTTCTATAGTACCTACCCACAAAATCATGTCCACACATGTGGGCAAACTTTCAGAGCCTGGATTGGCCTCACCAGTCACCTCCGAACCCACTGTCACAGATCCTCCCATCTGACACTCAAGCAGTGGTCAACTTCAAATTTGAAGAACGAACAAAAATAAACACAATAATGTGCTCATAACATAAGGGATGTGTTAGTGTGATGTGGTGAGTGGAAGCCTTGAAGCGCCAACAAAACAGAAAACCCAAACACTATTCAGACACAAACACATCATAAAGTTAAGCCAATACTATTTCAAACTTTATTTACAGTCTCTCCCCTCAAAGTTTTAAACATATACACAAATGCTTACATCTCTGGATTGAGCAGAAAATTCAAACAAATTGCATAGTGTCATATTTAAAAAGGAGATATAAAAAAATAAAGCAAAATGTATGAAAAAGTTAAAAGAAATGCATACAAGTAAACAAAGCTCAGTATTTTAACACATGATAAAACCGCTTTTAATATTACACAAATTTGACAGGGGGCAAATGCATGGAGTTTAGAGCAAGAGGACTCAAGTGTAAGTAAAATGCAGGCAGATAACACTGAATAAAAAGTATCTCACAGGGTAAGAAATTATTTTCAGCACTGCTCCAGTTCTGTTTCCGTTATCATCCCCTCCAACACACCCAGTCTCTCATTCTCACTCTCTCAAACACACACATCCTCTCACAAACATGCACTCTTTCTCTCACTCTCTCACACACACACTCTCTTTCTCTCTCTCTCACACACACTGTCTTCCTTACACACACTTGCTTTCTCTCTTTTGTACGCAAACACACACACTCTCTCTCTCATGCACATACACTTCCTCTCTCAAACACAAGCATACATTCTCTCTCTCTCTCTCTCTCTCTCTTTTTCTCTCTCTCTCTCCCTCTCACACACACACACCCATCCACCCACAAAATTTCTCTCCCATTCTCTCACAGAGTTGCACACTCACTTGCACATGCACAAGCGTGAACACACACAAACACACACACACACACACACACACACACACACATCCGCAACACAAACACACACTGCAATTCCAACCCACTTGTTTATCAACATGGCAAGAATGGAAGACTTCTCAAGGCAATGCTCTGCTTGTATCATAACTTGTAAGGCACAGACCCTTGTGTTGTGGAAGACACTGGATAAAACAGCAGAACAGTAACTCTTCTTGCCTACCCCTCTTTGTAATAAAGATGAAAGAGCAATGGTTAAAAACAGAGAGAGAGGGGGGAATACTTAGAACAGGAAAGAGAAAGACAGACAGAATGATGGAGAGACAGGGAAGAGAGAGAGAGAGGGGGGGGGGGGGGAGGAGAGAGAGAGGAGAGAGACAGAGACAGACAGAGGGAGACATAAACAGAGAGAAAGAGACAGAGAAGGAGAACAGAGAATCCATGACATGCACACCTTTACCTTTGTAAGTGTGTAGTGATCACAATTTGAATTTATCCTTATAACAGAAACTAAACAAATCCAAGTACAACAACTACAACATTTAACAAGCAGTTACATTTTTAACATTAAAGCTTCAACTGCAAATAATACAACTAAACTGCAGATATTACCATCAACAATTGTTCTATCTAAATGAACACTGTGTTGAAAGAAATCAGGAAAAGAATTGAAAAAAGAGGGAAAGAAAGAGGGCCAGGCAGAGAGACAGAGAACAAAGAAAAAGGAAAAAAAAACAACAAAAAAATCAAGAGTGGAGACAACACTGATATGGTCAATTCAATGGATTTTCTTATTTTCAAGGATTTATCAAAATAATGGTCAATTAATGGATTTTCTTATTTTCAAGGATTTACCAAAATAGCTATACTTTATTAACTCATACAATTGGAGGCTAACTCAATGGCAGCATAAACATGCACATCCCCCCACCCCACTAACAAAAACAAAATTTCTATTGAATTAAAAAAAGAAAAGAAAAACAAATGTAAAACATGGGAAGTTCCCCTAAAACTCCCTTTTTAAGTACAAAAAAAGTATATATATATATATATATATATATAGAGAGAGAGAGAGAGAGAGAGAGAGAGAGAGAGAGAGAGAGAGAGAGCATATTAAAAAAAAAAAAAGAACAAGAAAAAGATAAATAATTGTTGAATGAACTCTATGGAGTTATTGAGATTTCGTAATGCATTCCATTAAGTATACTTTAATTTGTTATATACTTGCAGAGTCAATGCTGTTTGGTTTGCAGCATTTTTTTTTTTATAAGTAATTGAAAATGATTGTCCTGGAAATTTGTCTTTTTTTTTTCTTTCAATACAAAATAAGTTTTTTTGCCCCTAAATCACTGAATGCTAAATCTCACATGGCCACAACAAATGCAGTCTTGGTAATGATGATTAGCAAAACTGATTTGATCAGTAAAATAACTGGATAAGCAGAGAGGACTCTGCAATGATTACATGTCAGGAAAGCAGTAAAAGTACAGGTGGTTCCATGTTAATACTCCCTACCTTCCAGGGAAACACTTGACAAGTGCTAAGTCGGAAGATGGAAATTGTGGTTTTGTTAGCTTCATACTTTGGGTTCGAGATAAGAGAAACACTGATTAAGTACATTATAGAAATAAACAGTTTACAAAGTACCTGGCAAGTAAATGCAAGCATCATACACACGCTCTGAAACTGATTCAGCAAGATTATGCCTGTGGATGGGAGACAAAACCAACCAGTATGGCCTGCCTTTAGTACATTATTGCAGAAATATGCTTTCGTAAATAGCATCATAATCAAACATAAAAGTACTTGAAAAAGCCCCAAACAAGCACAATATATTATCTACATGTAAGTCTGTGTTCAGCTAGAACAGGTGGTCACACACTCATCAAAATAAGGAAAACAGATTAATCATGTGCGTAGACAATTATGCCAAAGACAAAAATCATTAAGTATCACAATTTATGAAAGGTTTACATACACAGGAAAAATGTACATAAAACTGAAATGTTTTCATACATGCCTGTATTGTATTCCAAGGCAGAAAAGATGACTCTGCTTTGCAGGATCAATAATGATGATCTTACTATCATTCATGTTATCTTCTAAAAAAAAAGTATAAAACAATATGAATGATCGAATACCTAAACCTGCCCTATTACTGCAGTGTTGCATCAAACACTATTTCACAATACAGGTGAAACAAGATGATAGTATTTCATGTTGCCTCTGAACTATTTCAAAATACAGGCAAAACAAGCTGATAACAGTGTGTGCCAAATTTTGGGCCTGGAACAATTCACCAGCAAAGTGCTCTAGAATTCAATCCACTACAGTTTGAACCTTTCCTCATCGAATTCCATGTTCTATACATGTTGGTGATTTGTGTGTATAAGCCATGCACATTCAGCTCTACACACTGATCTCTCATACAAATCTGCTGCAAGTATCATTTGCACATCTGATGGAATCGCAGAAAGTAATGAGTTTCGCCACCAGATCAAACAATGGAAGTCTTCCCTGTGAATTAAACTGAACTGAAATGATTCAAGCCAAATGCAGCTTAACATTTCAGTGTCTGGAATCCTTAGTGACAACTCATGAAGCATTATGAGCACTAATGAACTATATCAAAGACAAGGATGATAGAGACCCAAAACAAACAAACAAAAAATCATTAACAACAACAAAGAACAGAATTTTTAGCAATTTCTGGATTTCCAGGAAGGTTACAGTCCTGTTATGAGCTAATTCTGGAATGAAAAATGGGTTAGTGTATTCATGATTTTTATGTTTGTATTTAAAGATGAATTCTACTCTTTTTTTTAGCCATATGAAAGGCATTGTACATTTTCAGTAACAAATATATTTTTGTATTGGGTATGTACTGGGGGTGGGGGGTTGGGGAGGTGGGGGGCGGGGGTGTATGAGGTGGGATGGTGACAACATCTGATTGGGGTCTCTGCCACCATTATTTGATGTGAAATCCGACTTTGGTTCATGATTGTGGGTAAGACAACGTCTGATGCAGATCATCGCAAGTACGATGATAAACAGATTTCAAAAACTTTGTGTCAATCACACATGGAAAACAGGAACAGAAATCAAACATTAAAACATCAGTTTTAGAGCTGATGTTTTGGTCATTCTGGAATATCTGCCAGACACTTTCGATCTGATCCTGTCCCATACACAGATGTTCTTTACATCAACTACAGATTGACATAAGTTTTACATTTGGGCCAACAGCAAAGTGAGAGCTGTATTATCAGTGGTTTCTCCAGTCAATGGGAAATCATTTACAGGTTAGTCTTTTGTGAAGGACTATGACTCTCAAACTAGGAGGCAAAACTGCACTGGTTCTTAGAGCTGCAGCCTTGTGGGCTAGTTGGCCTTTGGGAACTATCCCAACGCCGACTGTCCTAAAACCCTCATGGCCGAGAGAGTGGGGATGTACCTTGGGCAAGACACTCTCCACTATAATCAAATTCTAGCCCAGATAGTCGGAACAGCAGTTGCCTCCTCTGCTGTTCTGATGGTCATAGTCGGACACGATTGACTATCATATACAACTACATAATAATTTTCACATGTAAGGGGGAGAAGGGGTTAGAGATTACTGATAATGACAGCTAGCCTAGTTTTCTGTTGCATGTGATGCGATGACAGCTAGCCTAGTTTTTTGTTACATGTGATGCGATGGCAGCTGGCCTAGTTTTCTGTTGCATGTGATATGATGGCAGCTGGCCTAGTTTTCTGTTGCATGTGATGTGATGGCAGCTGGCCTAGTTTTCTATTACATGTGATGCGATGACAGCTAGCCTAGTTTTCTGTTACATGTGATGCGATGACAGCTAGCCTAGTTTTCTATTACATGTGATGCGATGACAGCTAGCCTAGTTTTCTATTACATGTGATGCGATGACAGCTAGCCTAGTTTTCTGTTGCATGTGATGCGATGACAGCTTGCCTAGTTTTCTGTTGCATGTGATGCGATGACAGCTAGCCTAGTTTTCTCTTTCATGTGATGTCTCTTGTTGCTGCAGGACATTTTCTGACATTTCAAACAGCATGCAGCACAAGGTGGAGAAACCCTACCTTCATCAAACTTTCTCAAGAGCCACATTTTTTTTTTCTTTTTCAAAATCATTCGAACATCATCTATCACTTATCATTTTTTGTCATGTGTCACAATCATTATATAATGAGTTGAAATTATGTATTACTCTTCTTTCTCATTTTAATTTGAAGGATCAATATCCATTGGCAGAATGCACACTTATTCAGACTTAACTAATCTTATCTTGACCATTTCCATTTCAATCACTAATCATACTGAATTTTAGAAAGACTGCTTCATACATGATTAACAATGTACAAAGCAACAGGCCTAATTCATATTTCTAACTAATCATTCATTTTCAAATGTAAAAGCAATCTTTCATCAATTCAGAAACATATATGAAGATGACTTTTGCTGATGTACAACATTTTGAAAAAAGATGATGGCTAGACCAGGCCAGTAGATGGGTTTTGTCAATATCTATCAACCGGCCTTCTTTAGTTTCTCTATCACTTGTGGTTGCTGAGAAAATATATACACACTCATACATACATACACAGTTAACTGAAACAGAGTTATTACATGACACACTTTCTGAACACACATGAATCCAAAATGATTGTAATTCTCCAAATGGCATGTAAAAACAAACAAAAAACAACAAAAAACAACAAAAACCATATATATGAATAAAGTAACGGAATGAACACAGCATTAGCTGAGGAATATTTTCAAGACAAAACAAGACATGAGGTTTACATGATGTATACATGCATCGATAACATATCCAAAAGATTTGTGGAAATAGTTACTTTCTGGACCAGTCAACAAAAAGGCAACAAGGTTCCTATCCCAGGCAAGGAAAAAGCTTTCAACTCCAAATCTCTGCCAAAGGGCACACAGCTCATCAATTCAGGACTTCCTTTAGCTGTCCACAGTCTGACATAGACTGAAAAACACCTCTGCTTTCTTTGTGCTGTGAAGTGTTGGTGAGTGTCTGTGTGTGTGTGTGTGTGTGCAGAATGGAAACTTGTGTTGAATGTTCAGAAAGCAGTGACCCCACAGAAAATTCATTGTGACTGGTGTGCGTGTGGAAAATTATGACAGGTGTACGTGTGGATCATCCAGACTGGTGTATGTGTGGTCCATGGTGTATGTGTGGATTATTCAGAGTGGTGTATGTGTGGAACACTGAGACTGATGTAAACACTTCCCTAGTGGAACATTAAGACTGGTAAGTGCTTCACTAGTGGAACATTAAGACAGTTGTAAATGCTTCACAAGTGGTAGGTGTGTGTACATATATTCAAGACTGGTGTAAGTACTTCACTAGTGGGATATATATTTAAGACTGGTGTGAGTGCTTCACTAGTGGAACATTAAGACTGGTGTAAGGGCTCCACTAGTGGAACATAGAACTGGTGTATGCACTTCTCTTGTGGAACATTAAGACTGGTGTAAGTGCTTCACTGGTGGAATATATGCACTTCACTAGTGGAACATTAAGACTGGTGTAAGCGTTTCACTAGTGAAATATTAAGACTGGTGTTTGCTCTTTCCTAGTGGGACATTAAGACTGGTGTAAGCGCTTCACTAGCGGGGCACTGAGACTGGTGTTTGCATTTCCCAAGAGGAACATTCAGACTGGTGCGTGCATTCTGTAAATGCTGTGTAACAGAACAGTATGAACTGACACGACAACACATACTTTCTGAAGAGTCCATACAGGCACTGTTCAATGCTTGGTGCCTGCAATGAAAAAGAACACAAAAGAATGCCCTGTTCCCCATAGGCATGGAGGTATGGTTTTCAGGAGGGTAAAAAAGAAAACAAAAAAAAAACAAACAACACAGAAGGTGTGTCAGGAATCACAGAGATGTGGTAGGGTCCGTCGGTTGAATTTCCGTGTTCTGATAGACATTCTCTTCAGTCTCTGAAACAAAGAGTGTGCAAATGAGTAAAGCCTGATCGAATGGCACAGGTAACAAATTGTGAGTGAATGAAGGCAGCTGTCAGTCAGCTCTACCCAGGTAGGCTGCTCCTTGTACAAATAACTCTGTAAAGCACGTAGAGTTTGCTCTCTGATTGAAAATAGGTGCTATATAAGTATCATTAATAATAATTAAAAAATAATAAAATAAATTAATAAACAAAAAATCATAATCATCATCATCATGATTATAATAATCCAATTATGACTACTACTACTGCTACTATTATTATTATCATTGGTATAATTATTATCACTCTTGTTATTGTTTTCATGACACAGCAGCCCAAACAGAAGTGAAACACAGCAGGTTTGATTTGTACCAGGACACAGACAGACAGACAGACAGACCCTAGAAAGAGACTAACCAAAGCCCTGGTTGGCATAGACGTTGTCATCGTCTTGTGCAACCTGGTTCTGGTAGATGTTCTCCTCGTCTGCCTTCATCATCTCTATCTTCGTGTCCACTATCATCTTCAGGGTGTCATGGATGAACACGTACTGCGCCTGAAACAACACACCAATGTATATTGCATAACACAACACTATATTGCATTTCATATATTTATCTATCTATCTCTATCTATCTATATATCTATATATCAGTTTCTCAAGGTAGCATCACTGCTCTCAGACTTCTTCTTCTGCATTCGTGGGCTGCAACTCCCACATTCACTTGTATATACGTGAGTGGGCTTTTACGTGTATGACCGTTTTTAACCCGCCATGTAGGCAGCCATACTCTGCTTTCGGGGGTTTGCATGCTGGGTATGTTCTTGTTTCCATAACCCACCAAACGCTGACATGGATTACAGGATCTTTAACGTGCTTATTTGATCTTCTGCTTGCATATACACACACGTAGGGGGTTCAGACACTAGCAGGTCTGCACATATGTTGACTTGGGAGATCGTAACAATCTCCACCCTTTACCCACCAGGCGCTGTCACCATGATTCAAACCCAGGACCCTCAGACTGAAAGTCCAACGCTTTAACCATTCGGCTACTGCGCCTGTCACTGCACTAGACAAATCCATACACATTTCACATCCGCTGGGCAGAAGCCTGACAAAAGCATAACCCAATGACCTTGAGAGCATGCATATATATATATATATATATATATAGAGAGAGAGAGAGAGAGAGAGAGAGATACACACACACACACATACATATATTTATCTATCTATCTATCTATCTATATATATATGTGTGTGTGTGTGTGTGTGTGTGTGTGTGTGTGTGTACTTATCAGAGTGGATTTCTTCTACAGAATTTCACCAGAGGACAACACTTATGTTGCCATGGGTTCTTTTTCAGTGCGCCAAGTGTGTGCTGCACATGGGACTTTGGCTTATCGTCTTATGCAAATGACTAGGTGTTCAGCTTGACTTTCCAATCAAACTTGAGAAAAAGGGCGACACCAGGATTCAAACCCAGACTCTCCTGGACACCGTATAGGCAGATAGATGTCTTACACATTCTGCCACCTTCCTCTTGAATATAGTTCAAAATGCCAAAAATACAGTTAATGGATTGCCAAGTATCAAAGATTTTGTATAAGGATTGAAACTAACGTTGATCAAGAAACTGAATATCAGATGGAAGAAAATAGTACCAAGTCACATACCCCAAAATAAACAGTTTAAGCTGTTCTGGCACCAAGTTATTTACAATCTTTAATCTGGTCATCAGCCACAGTGGCACAGTGTTGAGCTGAGTGCCATGGACTGATGCAAGTTCCAATCCTCTCAGAAGCTATATCATTGTGGGATTTTTCATCCCACGGCCATCTCCTTACCACTGTTGATGCAGTATTGTATTGTACTGTATGATATTGTATTGCAAGGTATTGTACTGTTTTTTTTTTTTTTTTTTTTTGGTCACAACAGACTTCTCTATGTCAAATTCGGGCTGCTTTCCCCAGGAAGAGCATATCACTACAGAGCAACACCACCCTTTTTTTCTTTCTTTTTCAAGTGAATTTATTTTCCTTTGGGTTCAACTGAGAAGACAGACCACGGTCTAGAGGCATCACCTTCATCTTTACAAGCAGTGCATAAATGTCCATGTCAACACTGCCAGTATCGATTAGCTCTTTGGCCTGCTTGACACTGGGATATAAATCAAAACATGAAAGGAAGCACAGAGCAAAGTTGTAATGTCCTAGTTCTAAACTGATATAGATCTCCACAGCACCATTGCCACACCATCATCCATCATCATAAAAAATACAAAAAATGTTTCAGGTTCTGTGGCTTTTCATGCCCTACTCTTATGGTGATTTAAATTAACTCCCCTTCTACTTTAATGCTTGAAGTAAATTTGTGTCAGAATGATTGTGTCTGAACGTTTGTGTTAACCTGATTGTGTCAGTGTGTTTGAATTAGTGTTTGTGTCATGAGAGGCAATGTTGATGTCAAAACTACATACAGGTACAGTGGTATACTATTTACTTTGAAATGTGTGTGTTCATATGGCATCAATGAGAAATGTGCTTTGGAAAAAAAGAAATTCAAGAAATTTTTTTTTTTTTTCTGATCTGATGTACCCACCTCAGTCTGCACCATCAAGGGTCTGTTGTGACGCATGTTCAGCACCAAGTTGTAGATGTCCACCACATCGTCCAGGGTGTGGTCGTCCACATACTGCTGCAGGAAGTCCAGGGCAATGAACGTCCCTGAACGACCCACGCCAGCACTGCACACAGCAACCCCATAGCCATACATCTCTTTCCCCGTCTCCCCTTTCTCTTTCTCTCTATTTCATGATGGACCATAAATCTGATTTTGTTGTCTTTCTGAAGCCTAAAACGTATCTAAACTTTTAACTCATTTAGTACTGCCAGTTAGCTCTCCTGACTTTTCCACAGATGACACATTTGTATGGGTAAGAAATAAAATCGCCAAAAAACAAATGTTCGAATTTATGCACTGAAAACTTCCAAAATGATCAGTAACATAACGAGTAAGTTGGGGACAAATATAAACTTTCTCCCTTCTTATGCTATCATACAGTAAGATGATAAAGTATCCATATTTTTTGTTTGAAAGTTGCACACACTGATGACTTGTAAATGAACCCAGGAAAGCACAAAGAGTTTGAAACACATTAAATTCAGACATGATAGGGCCCCTTTGTCTAATTCTGTTGTCTGCCTTATGAATGAGACGAAACTGGGTCAGACACCTTTGTTGACACACATTTTTCATGTAAACCAGTCACCGCGAAAATGACTCTCCTGCTCGTGAGCACAGCAACACACACTGCATTTACTGGCAGCAGTGGAGGATGGATAGGTCAGTTAAGATATTCTCAGCTTAAAACATCATTATACAAATTAGGTGCCACTCAAAAAATTCAAAACTATCTTAAGGCCCCGATAGGGGTCCTTTGTCAGGAGCAAGTTAACTTGGCTTCCCAGTGGCCTGAAGGATCATCTGTGCAGACACTGTACGCAGGTACAGGTTTGGACTGGCAGACACTCTTAAGAAAACCCATGCAAGTCCTCGACTCCTATGGCAGAAATGAGATGCTTTAGGAGACTCCTTGGCAACTCGCTAGAAGGACCATATGACAAATGAAGAAGTCAGGAAAACCACCAGACATGTTGGTCAGTATGAAAAAATGAAAAATGAGATGGTCTGGCCACATGACAGGATCTGACAGGCTCTCCATGACCATCCTTCAGGGAACAGTGTAGTGGAAAAAGAAATGTGGTGGACAGCAAAAGAAGTGGGCAAACAACATCAGTGAGTGGATAGAGAGGAATTTTACCAAAACTCAGGCCCTATCCCATGACCGCCAGAAATGAAGAATGTTGGTGGTATGTTCAGCAGTGCAGTGCCCCCCATGACCAAACCAGGTTTCAAACCCTGTGACAATGACGCACTCCTTGTATTGTGATACTGGAAGCTGAGTTGTACCCCTAGAGGTCACTGCCATGATTGAGCTTGAAGAAAACTGTCCAGCCACCAGAGATGCAATTACTGAGAAGTAGGATGGGGGAGGGAGGAGTTTTGGGGAGGACAAAGATATCATAAAAAAAAAAAAAACCCAACTGAAAGTGAGAGGACGGTGGGTCAACTTGAACTGACCACTACTGCCAGACGTTGCTCTGCTTTGTAACCACACTCCAGAAATAAAGACAGATACACTGCGTAATGGGCCAGTGATCCCAGTGCACAGCCTGCTGTGGGTTATGACTGTCAAAAGGACACATCATGGAATATCATATCACTGTCAGAAGGACACACCATGGAACATTAACTCATTCTATACTGCCCAATGACTTCCTTCATTATACTCTCTGTACTGGCTGTTTGTTTAAGTTACAAGAAAAATATCTAAAAAAAAAAAAAAAAGAATGCAATTACATACAGCAGTGAAATTTGGTGATGATATAAAGAACAGAATGGATTAACATTTCGCAATGTTTCAAAGCACTCACATAATTACTGGTTGATTTATCATATTTTGAAAAAAATATGTGTTTCTCACAACCGACATAAAGGGGTGAGTTTTTCCCATATAACAGAAATTTTACAAATGTGGTCTTTTGTAGCTATAGACCCTTCCTAATTATAGCAGCTGATTGGACAAATGCATATGCAAAGTGGATATCCACAATAGAATCAGTTTGCATTCGACTTTGAGCCACAGTACTTGCCGAAGTTGACAGATACACCATCTTGTCAAGTGAGCGATCGAGAAAGGTGACTGTACACTCGCATGTATTGTACTCAAACAAAGGCATTTTCAGCCACAATAAAAGTACAGGTGCAGTTTTGGGTGACTGTAGAACAGAGCTGTACCATTTCGTTTCGCACAAAACCGTTAACCTATGAACAATGAGTTGTTAAACTCGCGGTACGCTATAGCGTACCACAGTAACAAAGCGTTGTGCTCATCAGGTACACTATAGTGTACCTTAGTATAGAAAGAGTTAATATCGCTGATCTGTCTTAAGGACGCATAATGGAATATTAATGTCGTTGTCATAAGGACACATCCTGGAATAATGTCACTATGGTAACAACACATCCTGAAATAATGTCCCACTGTCTTGTTCCTTTTTATTCTTATCTACATGCTCACTTGTACCACAGGGATGGAGGTGAGGAAGGTGAAACTCACAATTGTCTAGTAACTCAAAACTAGATAACATAATGTGACAAACGGAACACACACACACATCACACACACACACACACACAGAGCACAGTGCAGATGGAGTGGACAGAGAAAGAAGGCTTGAACCCAGTACCTGCAGTGAACGATGATGGGTCGGGAAGGGTTCCGCTTGGCCTCCAGGCGCACAGTGCGGATGTAATCCATGACGTCCTTGGGGTTCAGGTTGGCTGAGTAATCCACCCAGCCATGGATGAAGAACTGGGTCACCTGCCGTCTCTCCTCCATGTTGTTCTCCTGTGGGGAAAAAAACCATTAAGTTGAATTAGGTTTCAGTTTCAAGGAGATGTCAAAGTGTGTGGACTGAACCATGCACGCTGACAACATCTGATCCAAAAAAAAGAAAAGAAAAAAAAAGGAACAGATGGCAGACCTTCATGTTGACCACGCTTTGAGAGCCTACCAGAGGTTTGTATAAAAGAAAAATTGACATGAAATAAAATAAAATAAGTAGACAAAATAAACAAAAAAAAAGTGAATGCATAAGAATAAAAATTAAAAAAACCCAAAACACACACAAAAGTCGGCATTTCTCAAAAGACAAGACCATCCTTCCTTCCTCCCTTTGTCCAGTACTGGTGCCAGCCTGGCTGATTGTTGGTGGCATTTGACAGGTGTACAAACATCAAAAAACAACAAAACACAACAATGACAGAGAAGATCCACTGATTTCATGATTTTTTTTTTTTTTTTACCATCATCTGACCCCAACACCCATCAGTAGAGACAGTCCAAAGAATCGAAGGCATGCACACATGCATATCCTGACTTCTGAATGCACGTTTTCTGTGTTCTGTCTGGAAAGCTGTTTCAGCTCTGTGCAATGATCAGGAGACATGTATGTGTGGGAATAACATATTGGTTTTTATATTGTGTGTGGTGAGTCAAAACTGCCAGACAGGTACACAGTGATGGCAGGCACAGCAAGCACCTGTCATTCCAGACAAAGGTCGTGATTCTGGAACAACCCGTACTAACAGTAAAACAACAGTGGAACACACAGTTGGTCAATTTCTGTTCCATCAGCAGTATATTAACAAGGAAGACACAAAACTGAAGGGGAGAAAGAGAACAAAGCAAGATAAGTTCATGTGTATGCACATATATGCTTGATTCTAGTTACTGTTCAGCCAAGTATTACCTTTTGATGCAGCAATGAGAAATTGAATTCATTAATGTTGTCGCCAGTTGTGATTCAGCCAAGATTTTACTTGTGAACACAGCCCAAGATTTCAGTACATTTCCATGAGATTAACAACAACCCCTGCACACATATGTAGGTTGTTTACTCCTGAACACACCCCAGGGTGCGCACACTTGCATAAGTACACACAAACTCTCTCACACACACACACACGGACACAACCACACACACTCACACACACTAACCTCACCACACACATTCATCCATACTCACTCACACAACAGAAAGACAGAGAGAGAAATACAGAGACAGAGTGAAGCAGGCGAGTGTTACCATGCAAATGATGAAGTTGCGGATGGTGTACTTGTTGAGGGAAGACAGGGCAGTCATGGTGACAATGATCTCTCCGTACTGCATGGGGCTGTTCACCTCTGTCGGCCAGTACAGGTCCACCTTGGGCTGTAAGGTACAACACCCATCACAGTATAATGAACATTACATATCACACACTGTAAGGTACAACACCCATCACACGGTGCAATGAACATTACATATCACACACTGTAAGGTACAACACCCATCACACAGTGCAATGAACATTACATATCACACACTATAAGGTAGAACACACACCACACACTGAAAGGGACATTTCCTGTCACACACACTGTAAGGGGGTCAGATGTGTGTGTGTTAGTGTATACATCTTTCTAGTTCAGCTGGGTGTCATGTGCAGTCCTTTCCCCGAAACTACTGGCTGTATGAGCAGGTCTTGTAACATAAGGGGTTGTACCAGGTTGTGGGAGGATGACTTTGGCCAAAGTGCACTTACACACAAACACACACACACATGTGTTTGTGCATGTTTGAAACCATATGCATATCATTATAATAATGCCCTATCTGCATGAGAAAGAGTGAAAATGAAAATGATAGAGACATAGGAGGGGGAACAAGAAGAAGAACAAAAACTTTAATCTCCAGGCCTCTGGCCCCAAGAAAGAGGTCAAAAGTACACAATATGGTGATCACGTAGCGACAATTCAATATAAAATACATACTAACTTAAACCTGTAGAACAAAAGTGCCTCTTCTGCATTGTAAATTAATTCTAAATGTCTTCATTGCTGTCAACAAATTCCTGTCCTATCTTCAGGGCATTAAATATATAAACACAGAGTTTACGAATACTATAAATAGAACCATTCTTCAGCAAGTGAACATATGATTGACTTTCAGAGTTCAGATGTTTTTCCCTTAGGCTATTGTATAGATCACAACTGTTTATAAAATTATTTTCATCTTTGACCACGTTACAACATTCACATGCGTAATTTGAATTACATTTGAATGTTCTCCTGAAAAATGATCCATTAGAAAGTGAGAGAGAATGATGATGACCACGACACTGATTTTGTCAGCCATTCAGCATTCTAACATCCTTCAGACAAGGAGGTGAGAAAGAACAAAAAATACTAGTGAACCCATCTTAAGAAATTTGCATGATGATTTGTAGTAAACACACTCACACACACCCATGCATTCTATCAGCTACAAATTCATTCACACATGCTAATGCTAGCATAAGGTCATGAACACCAAGTTGCAACCATCCCTATCAACTCCATCCCTCCCTCCTCCCCTTCATGTACACACACGCACCCACCCCATCCCATGAACACACAAGGCCAAAGGATCAAACTGAGAAAGATTATCAGAAAAGTTAACTGCTGTCACTAATGATTTCCATTTTCTTTGTTTCATATCTGCATTACTTTTGCAGTCAATCTCACTAATCCCTTTAGAACATTATTCACTGATACACAAAAGAATGTTTGCTACACTGTTCTGATCAGGAACACCAGAAAACGAATCCAGTTTTAAAGTATTTTTTTCCAGTGTAGCTGTACAATGAAACAAACAGTGATCATCTTTCAATCCTTTTTCACATGATGATGGTAAGGGGTGACAGCCAGAGAGAGAGAGAGGAATGAGAGAGAGTATGGAAGGAGACAGACAGACTGACAGATAGTGACAGATGCACAGGATGACTGGCACTCTAACAGTACCTTGCACATTTTGTTAAATGTGACATGTTATGAGATATATCAAAGAAAAAAAAAACTCAATGGAGTAAAAAAAACAAACAAAAAAACAACAACAAAAAAACAAAACAAAAAAAAAAACCCACACCAAAAAAAACAACAACAACAAAAACTTGGACAAGCAACTGTATCTGGATAGTCTCCTCCCTCCTCTTGATCTCTCATAAACACATTCACACATCCATCCATCTACATCCATACCACCACCACTTCTGCCATGCAAACTCAGTCCCCTCCACACAGGCACACTTACACACACATACAAACTGCAATCAACTCAGCAAGCAAATCTGTTGGCAAACAAAGCAAAGCACAACACATTTGTACATGTACCCCTTCAACACAACAAAAGCATACACATTTGGAGATTTCAGAAAAAAAAGTTTCAGTTTCAGTTTCTCAAGGAGGTATCACTGCGTTATGACAAATCTATATATTATGTTACACCACATCTTCTAGGCAGATGCTTGACCAGCAGCATTACCCAACACACTTAGTCAGGCCTTGAGTGTATACTTTTGTACTTATCAAAGTAGATGGGTTTTTTTCTACAGAATTTTGCCAGAGGACAACACTTTTGTTGCCATAGGTTCTTTTTCAAAGTGCCAAGAATGTGCTGCACACAGGATCTCAGTTTATCGTCTCATCCAAATGACTAGACCCTGAGTTTGATTTCCCAGTCAAGTTTGGGAGAAAAGTTGAGAGCCGGATTCGAACCCACACCCTAACAGACTCTATGTTGGCAGCTAAGCACCTTAACCATTCTGCTCATTCTGCCACACACTCACGCTGGTTGTCAGAAAGGACTGGACTGATTATATACATGTCACTTTCTCCCTACCTTGTTGCTCAATAAATATATTCACCATGATCACCATCCTGATCATAATCATCATTACTACTTTCATCACAGCTGATAATCAAGCAAAATTTAGCAGCAATGATATTAATGACAGTTTCTGATACACACACACACACACACAAAGAGAAAAATACCATGTGCGTTGGATTATATACACTGGAAGATTTAAATCCAAAAGAACAAAGAAGAATAAAACAAGAAAAACAGCGAACCAAAGAAATGAGCACCACTTCAAACACTGCTGCCATTGCACAATTTTCAAAATATACACATCTCTCCATATATAATTACATAGGCACACATACACACACACCAACACACACATACACACACACACACACACACAAAATCTGTGAGTGTGTGTGTGTGTGTGTGTGTGCATGCGCACGTGCATGCGTGCGTGCGTGGCATGCGTGTATGTGTATGCATGTGTTTGTGATTGTGCAAATACTCCTACACTTTGCTATAAAGACATATTCCATCTATTCATCTACTCAAAGGAAATAGCATGATGAACAGCAGAACACAAAACATTTTGAATCACAGTTCTAGAAACACCCCAAGAGAAAGAGAGAGAGAGGGGGGAGAGAGAGAAAAAGAGAGATCAGTAAACTTCATAAATCTTAATGATTTTCATAGCCACTTCAAGTCACTGAATACAGTGACAGAATCTTGAAATCTTGTGTGTGTGTGTGTGTGTGTGTGTGTGTGTGTGTGTGTGTATGTGGTGGGGGTGGGAGGAGGTGTGTGTGTGTGTGTATGTGTGTGTGTGTGTGTGTGTGTGTGTGTGTGCGCACGTGTGTGTGTGTGGGTGTGTGTGTGTTGGGAGTGTGTGTGTGGGTGGGGGGTGTTTGTGTGTCTGTGTGTGTGTTGTGTGTTGTGTGTGTGTGTGTGTGTTGGGTGTTGAAAGGGGTGGGGTGACAGTAGGCACTACTGTCAGCAAGCGACAAGACAGCATCGGATTCAAAGACAGTTACTCACCACCATAACTTCATGCCCTCCTCTCTAGCCACAAATAACCACAACGAATATTTGTACTGAACACAGTATCCATCTTTACATGACCCTGCTACACACTATCCTGAAAATGAATTAAAAAGATTAAAACAGCTAAAAAAAACAACAACCCCCCCCCCCCCCCCCCAAACCCAGCAAATAACATTTTGATGTCTACATCATTCAGCTTAAATTCAGAAAAAAAAACCAAGCATAACTAGTTGCAAGTAAAACAGAACTGGTCTCATTTAATTTTTTTTTTTTTTTAAAGCATCATGATTTTACATTCATCTGCTGGAAAGACACGGCAGCTGAATGCTTAGAACACTGGACCTTCATGCTGAGAGACTTGAGTATGTGTGTGTGCACATGCATGTGTCACTGTTGAATTATTCTTTGCTGTGTCACCTATTAATGTATCATGACAGCATTTGATTTGCTCTTCTAGCTGGTTATATTTGTTTACGTTTATGTTTATCTGTCATAACTTGGGTATGTGTGTGTGTGTGTGTGTGTGTGTATATCCAACAAATCTGAAATGCACACCCAAACATACACATACACACACCCTAAAAGATGCACAAAGTTGTTCTTTGTGTCTGCCCTGCATTGTGTGTGTGTGTGTGTGTGTGTGGGCGCGAGTGTTTATTTTGCTTGTGTGTGTGCGCGCATCTTACCCGACCCCTCTCCAGCAGGTCAGAGAGCTGGACAATGAGGGCGGAGTTCTGCTCCCACACCATGCGCCAGAAGTCGTTGACGGTGCCGGTCATGGGGCCCTGTGTGGCGATGTACTCCCGGGGGGACGAGTAGCCCTGAAACAGTCACACAGCAGATGCAAACCCCTGTCCACTGTTTGTAGGAACAATCAGGAAATTTGGAAGGAACATTTTTGAATTTGGTAGGAACACTCAGACCCTGAGCCACATCAGCAAAAGGAAATTTTCTATCTAAAATTACGTTCAAATAACATACTGTGACCCAACTAGTGCAGACTCCGGCAGGGGTCTGACATTCCTGTCCTGTGCAAACTACTATCCGCCTATGCGGAGAAAACGAAAGCAACTACGGCCGATAACCTCCCAGAAGTAGGTAACCTCCCCTTTGTCCCACTGGCTAGCGCCCTTTTTTTCCGGCAGCCATCATGACTCCTGTTCCTGTGCTCTTCATACCGCTAAGTTTTTCAGCAAACGTACATTTTATCTACAAGGCCTACTTGCAACACAGTGTAACTGCTACAGTTAAGCTGGGTGGTCCACTCAATGTCGTTATGCTGTAATGTTATGACAGGAAAGCATGTAACCATGCTATGTGGTTGAAAATGAACTCAGCGGAATAATTTTGATGTTGGTGAGATGTCCGAACAAACTGTGGTCAAGTGTAACGCAATACAGCGAAATCGTAACATTTGTCATCTCTGGTCACATGCCTCTTCTTCAATCTTTCTTCATCTTCATCATGTCACCTGGCATTTGGAAGCAGAATGCAGTTATTTTTGTGTGTGTTTTTCAAATTTTTTAATCTTTATCACCGTTTTGAACATTGTGAAGTAAATTTGGGCATGGTGTGTTCATGCATGCACAGACATATTTGTGTGCAAGCAGTGTGCATGCACACACAATCACACAAACACATCCATACACATTTGTACACAAACATTTATTCACATACACAAACATGCATGCACACACAGACACACACATACCCCCCCTCCCCACTCCTAGGCACAGTGAGGAAAAGGAAAGGGTTCATTCCACTCATAGGGACACATCCACTCCCATACCCCACACCAACCCCTCCCACATACATAAATTAAGGAAAGAGGACTGATCCAGTTGGCAGCCCCTCCAACACACACAGAGAGAACAAATCCATTCCACTGATAAGGATGGAAATTGGCTCCCCCCCCTCCCACATACACAGAGGAAGAGGAGAGGGCTGCAGTTTGCCCACCCCCTCCCCAACACACACACACTCATACACAAACATCCCCCCTCATCCTCCCCCCTCACACACACATACCCAAAGAGGAAGAACTGATCCACTCCGCCCCACCACCCCCAAACACACACACATGCATACATAAACATACACGGACCTCCCCCCTCCACACACTAATACACACAGAAGAAGAGAGGGCTGATCCATTCAGGGATGTAGTTGGCACACCCCACCCCCACCCCCAACACACACACACACACACACACACACACAAGGAAGAGAAGAGAGTGGATTTACTCACAGGGATGTAGTTGGCATTGATGTAGTCAGCAGTGGGGTCATCCTCATCCGTCAGCAGCTTGACCCGGGTACGATCAACTGCATGTCAGATCACATCATCATCACCAATCAGTGCCACAAATAACATACTGCATGTCACATCACACTGTCATGACTAAATAGTGCCACTAATAACATAACACACATGTACATGAACCGCACTACCCCTTCCATAAACAAAACCTGAGTGCACACACATACAAGACGCACATACACACAATAGCATGCATGCACCATGCTCACACAAAGGGGGCAGAAAAAAAACAGAGACAGAACCTGAGACAGAAAGGCAGAGAGAGACACAAACACAGAGACAGAAAAAGAGATAGAGAAAGAAATGGCTGGCCAGCAACTTGAATGGACAGATGGATAGATGTATAGAAGGGAGGACAGATGGACAGAGTGTGGATAGATGGACAGAAAGATGAATGGAATGACAGATGGATACGATGATGGACATATGGAGGAATAGATGGCCTGATGGATAGACACACAGAAGGATGGATGGATAGAAAGACAGACAAACATATGGACAGAAGAATGGATGATCTGATGGAGAGATGGATAGATGGTCTGATGAACAGGCAGGATTGACAGATGGAAAGAGCATTGGATAAAAGGACAGACTGATAAAAGGACGGATGGATAGGATGGATGAACAGAAAGATGGACAGAAATAGTTATGTTTTGAGGACGCCAAGGGAGGGGTGTGGAGGAAGCAGAGCCTACTCACAGGCCAGGATGTTGACGTATCTGTTCTTGACCTTGTTGGCGTCCAGGGTGGCTGCCTCCTGCGAGAAACTGGGGCTGTTCTTGGTGATGTCCTGTGGCACACACATGCACACACAACTAATGCATCCCCCTATATATTCACCCCCTCATCTGTTTCACAGCTGTTCTTGGTGATGTCCCGTCGCACACACAGACACACACAACTAATACATCCCAGTATTATCTTCATCTCCTGATCTGTTTCACAGCTGTTCGTGGTGATGTCCTGTCACACACAACTAATGCACTCCCCATGTTTCTTCACCCCTGGTATGTTTCACAGCTGTTTCTGGTGATGTCTTGTCACACACACACACACAACTAATGCACCCCCCTTGTTTCACAGCTGTTCTTGGTGATGTTCTATCACTTACAACTAATGCACCCCCCACCCCCCTTGTTTCACAGCTGTTCTTGGTGATGTTCTATCACTCACAACTAATGCACCCCCCTTGTTTCACAGCTGTTCTTGGTGATGTTCTATCACTTACAACTAATGCACCCCCACCCCCCTTGTTTCACAGCTGTTCTTGGTGATGTTCTATCACTTACAACTAATGCACCCCCACCCCCCTTGTTTCACAGCTGTTCTTGGTGATGTTCTATCACTTACAACTAATGCACCCACCACCACCCTGTTTCACAGCTGTTCTGGGTGATATTCTATCACTTACAACTAATGCACCCCACCCCCCTGTTTCACAGCTGTTCTTGGTGATGTTCTATCACTTACAACTAATGCACCCCACCCCCCTGTTTCACAGCTGTTCTTGGTGATGTTCTATCACTTACAACTAATGCACCCCACCCCCCTTGTTTCACAGCTGTTCTTGGTGATGTTCTATCACTTACAACTAATGCACCCCCACCCCCCTTGTTTCACAGCTGTTCTTGGTGATGTTCTATCACTTACAACTAATGCACCCACCACCACCCTGTTTCACAGCTGTTCTGGGTGATGTTCTATCACTTACAACTAATACACCCCCACCCCCCTGTTTCACAGCTGTTCTTGGTGATGTTCTATCACTTACAACTAATGCACCCACCACCACCCTGTTTCACAGCTGTTCTTGGTGATGTTCTATCACTTACAACTAATGCACCCACCACCACCCTGTTTCACAGCTGTTCTTGGTGATGTTCTATCACTTACAACTAATGCACCCCCACCCCCCTGTTTCACAGCTGTTCTTGGTGATGTTCTATCACTTACAACTAATGCACCCCTCTTGTTTCTTCACCCCCTGGTGTACATACAACTTATTCATCCATGCATATCTTCACCCCCTGGTCTGTTTCGCAGCTGTTCTTGGTCATGTTCTGCCACACATAACTAATTAATGCACCCCCATATTTCTTCACCCCTGGTATGTTTCACAGCTGTTCTTGGTGATGTCCACACACCCCCCCACACACACACAAACAAACAACATCAACAACTAATGCACCCCCATATTTCTTCACCTTCTGGTCTGTTTCACAGCTGTTCTAAGCAATGTTCTGTAACACACAAATGAAGCATCCCCCTTGTTCCTTCAACCCCCTGGTCTGTTTCACAGCTGTTAATGGTGATGTCCAGTCACACACAACTAAAGCATCCCCCCCCACCCCCAACCTCCCCCTCCTTGTTTCTTCAATGCCCTGTTACAAATGCACACAACTATTGCATCCCATATTTCTTCACGCTATGGTTTCTTTCACAGCTGTTATTGGTGATGTCCAGTCACACACACACACACACACACAATGTGCAGGCACGCATACACAACTAATGCAGCACCCATCGTTTCTTCACCCCCTGGCCCGTTTCACAGTTGGTGAAAACGCAGTGTTTACAACATCAATCAAACATGAAGTTTAACCTGTTGTCAGTGTCACTGTCATACTTGTCATGTTGTCTGTATTTATCATCACACACTATTGGTCTGCTATTGCTGTAGAATTGCCATACTTAAACAATATGAACACTTCATCTTCACTTTGTGTTGACACAACAGACAGAACAGACAGCTGTACATCATCAATGTCAATGAAACTTGAGTCATAAATCACAGGCTGAAAAAATCTCTAAGCATAAGTTTAAAATTGTCAAATATTAGCCTTTGATTGGAAAATATTCTGTCATCAACCAGTTTTCATGTATGTCACTGTCTCCATCTCCCTGGAACTGAATTGTTCATAAAACTTAAAAGAAGATTATGGTGGTTGCAACAATAAGCATTCACCAAAAAATGATTATGAGAGAATACCTTCATACACGCTTACAACTTATGAACAATATATGTTCTTGCAATGAAAAGCATTCACCAAAAAAGATTATGATAGAGTATCTTTATATACACTGACAACTTATGAACAATATAATATTTTCCCTTTCTATCTGTATGGATGGACATAAATATGGGAAACACACATTATTGTTTGATGATGAACATGTTGCATTCAAAATTCAGGAACCCTTCCAACTACAGCTTAATGTTTTGCCCCAGTGCGAGTGCTGGTGTGTCAAGTTTTCACTTTTATAAAAATGTGGACTGGTTTGATAAACTTAATCTATACAGCAACCTTTAGCAACAAATAGCCAATACCATTGGAATCACAGCTGCCCTTCATGCCAAGGGACATGAGAGGAAATAAGTAGTGGGAATCATAAGAAAATACTAAAGAAAAAATGTCTACGGTCTTGCAATACCGATACAGTTTCTATCCTGCACACAGGAAACAGAATACCTTGTATAGTAAAGGGCATCTGTGCCTTCAGCAAACTATAGTCAGTGGAAACAGACCAAGTCCAAAACCAAGAGAGCAAGAGAGTGTACGAAACAGAAGATGGGTGGGGAAAGGGGAAATGATCATCAAACTGGTCAGACTAAAGTAAGAATGACAGAAACTCAAACAGGACTGAATGATTCTCTGTGTTTTAATCTAGAGAGTGTCGTTAATTTAAAGTCATCACAAATTCACAGTTGTTTAGATCAGAGACCCAAAACAGGAAGAACTTAACAAGGAACTTCCACACAACTGTCAATGCTGTGGAATGTGTCTGTGCAAGTGCGTGTGTGTTGTGCATGCCTCTGTGCGTGCGTGTGTCCATGCAGGCGTGTCTTTATCTACAATCTCAAAATACATGTAAGACCAGTCATCTTCACCACACACACACCCCACCACCACCACCACAACAACCACCAACAAAAAATGACAACAACAACAAAAGAAGAAGAACCAATGGAAGGGTGCTGATACTTTTGATGAAAGTAGATGATAATGATAAAAAGAATATATACAATGTAATCATACCTTTAAAAAAAATCATTTTCAATGGCAAAATCAGAGATCATGCAGACTCATACCTTGAACATCATTCAGGACACACACAAAAAAAAAGAAATAAAGAATGAATGATTGATTTTGATTTAAGCAAATTTACATATTCACAATGACAGGTATGTTCACAATGTTACAGAGAATCATATAAACACTGTAAAGAAATGGAGAAAACTCCATGTAAAGACTGCAAAGGGATAGAGCAGAGGGTGAAGGGAGAAAACAAAGTAGACTCAGCCAGGAAGGGAGTGACAGTTCTCGTTTCTAAAAGTCTGATATTTACAGCAAGAAAAAGTACACAGAAAAAAAACAACTGTCATTTCCTAATGTCCAAAAACAAAGAAAAAAACAACAGAAAACTTGTCTTTTCATGGACTGCCCTTAGATTTGCTAACCTTTCCCTGATGGGCAAAAGCCTCATGTGTTTCAAATTCCAAAGATGGATAGTTGAACAAAACTTAGGTGGTGGGGATGAAACAGACTCAGAGAGAGAGAGAGAGAGAGAGAGAGTTGAGAAAGAGATAGATGTACAGACACGAGCTGAGATGTAACAATGCATGCATTATCACTGGAAAAGACGAACCTGCGACCACCACCCTACAAGCCATAAGACCAAGATAACACCAAGCTTGGCATGTGCGTCCTTGTTCTGCAACTACACTGGATTCGCTGAGTCTACCTTGACACTGAACTTCTAGGGTTATATACAGCTTTCAGTTCCCTATAAAGGTACCTTGAAGCTAAACACTGATGGTCTTTGGAAGGTTGGAGTGCCTGGCGTGATTCGACATTTCAGCTAACAACTTCTTTTTTATTTAAAAAAATTTAAAAAGGGACCAAAGGAAAAATAGTACAGCTGGGGGAAAAAAGGAAAGGTCAATCAGTAGCTCAAGGAGGCGTTACTGTGTTCGGACAAATCCATATACGCTACACCACATCTGCCAAGCAGATGCCTGACCAGCAGCGTAACCCAACGCACTTAGTCAGGCCTTGAGAAAAAAGAAAAGGATAATAATAATAAATAAAATGAAAAGACAATAATGATAATAAATAAGCAAATAAATGTAAAACATGCAGACACACATTCATACATAACAGATATGCAACAAACATGCAGTTTCACAGATCTCTGATACCAGGAATGTGGTGTCTAGCATGTTGCTCAGTCTATTGTATTTGGAAAAGCCCACAGAGACTCTGTTCCGTTTTGAAGAAATTTGCACAATGCTGGTTTGGAAATGATGCCAATATTCGTTTGATTTTCAAAGCATTGTGCTCTACCTTTCATGCTAGAGTTATGGCCGCTCTCTCTCTCTACCTTAATTTCTTTGAGGCGATTGATGGTGTGATGGCCTTGTACCTGTTCTTTTTGGTATTCTTGGACTTTTTTGAGGATTTCCGATTTTCCTAAATGTAGGCCGCTTGTTGTTACTGAGTTACCAGCAAGTCTGTCAGCTCGTTCATTTCCCTTAACACCTGCATGTCCCGGGCAGTATGACCATGTAAGTTTTTGAATCTGAAAGTTGCGCATTGCCTCATGCCACTCTGAGCTTCCCATTTCACTTTCAATTTTCTGTATCAGGTTCATTGAGTCCATTTATTTATTTATTTATTTATTATTATTATTATGACTACTTTTATTTATTTATTTATTTATTTATTATTTATTTATGTACGCTTATAGTTGATTTCACCAAGTTTTTGTGCCTTATACATATTATTAGTAGTGGTAGTAGCAATTTTTTTTTATATTTATCTATTATTTATTCACCCCTTATTTATTTATTTTATTTTATTTTATTTTTTCTCAAGGCATGACTAAGCGCGTTGGGTTACGCTGCTGGTCAGGCATCTGCTTGGCAGATGTGGTGTAGCGTATATGGATTTGTCCGAACGCAGTGACGCCTCCTTGAGCAACTGACACACTGAGTCCATTAGCATCATGGCATGTTGGTTTCCAGGCATATGGATATATGATAGCCACTGGAGAGGATGTCACAGCTTCAACTTCCATCGTTAGGCCAGAGGTTGTAACTTTGTAGGCAGCATTCTCTTCCCTTATTGTTTTTCCTTTTTTTTTCGCAGTGAATCCCCAACCGGATTGGTCTTTGGTGACTGAGCCATCTGTGTATATGATGATGTCCTCTTCTTAACTGTTTTCTTCTATGAGTAGCTTCACTTCTGCATCAGTTTTGCCCTCTGGCCATTCCCGACAATGTCTTCCTAGAGTGGGTGAAATGGCTGTGCTGGATGGATGATTGAGGGTTTCTCCCATTCTTTTGTTTCTTTCAGGTCTTGTAGTCGGCATACTAGCTGGATTGTGTCTTCTGCTTGCCCATCCACGATCTTCCTCATTCTAGACAGCTGCCATTTGGTTCCTTGACTGCATCATGCAGTGGGTTTTGAGGGTTTTCTAATGCTCTGAAGTAGGTCTTAACCTGTTCTAATTTGTTTCTGGCCTGCACCAAAGGAAGGTCAAGCAGGTATCACATGGTTTCCATAGGCGTGTCTTTTGTTGTTCCAAGGATCAACCTCATAGCTTCATTTTGAACGGTGTTGTGAGCCCAAGTTCGTAGTCAATCACACTGAGAACGAATCATTGATATAGGACGATGAGGTGGCGTTGTTCGATACCTTTGGTTGCCATTGCTTTTAAGACTGAAAGATCCTTTTTGCATTTGAGAACAGTATTTTCCGTATGTTTTCTGAAGGTCAGCATCCTGTCCAACTGTATTCCTAGGTAGCAAAGGCATTCAGTTTTCTCAATCTGAATTCCACTGAATGACACAGGTAGTGGTGATTTGCTTGCGGTTTTATTGAGGGTGCACAGCAACGTTTGGGCTTTCGCTGGATTGATGGAAGATCCTGTGTCCTTGCACCATTGAGAGAAAGATTAAAAAGAAATGGACAGCAATCATTTAGAATGACATGCGGCAAAGATAATAATTGCACAATAATCTCAAATGTAGAAGAAACAAAGTATTTGAAAGAAAAACATTATTGTAAAATATACATATTACACAACTGTACAACAACTTCTTTAAATGTACATCAACATAAAAACCGGACTATTCTTTGCTTTAAAGCCATCTTCCATTCATTCCTTCTATTCAATTTTGCAGGAAAAGATATATCTCTTTTTCATGCATTTAAAAAAAAAAAAAAAAACAAAAAAAACCCAACCACCCAACTTTAACATCCGCATATTTTGCCCAGAAGTGTTAATAAATCAATCAATACTATGTTTTCAATTAATTTTATGTTTATGTGTTCTACACACTTCACCCATATTTAATCTTCAAAATAGTCCAAGAAATTTTCTGAGATTTTGCATCTCCAGAATAGATGCTCAATACTGTCTTTGACTTATATACAAAAATCAAACTTGCGATTCACAACTCCCGTTTTTTTAAACAATGTTTGTCCCAAGAATTCTACGCACTAGAGCTGTCTGTTGCACAGTTTGGTGTGATCAAAATGTTCACAGGTAAGTGCTGACAGGAAGTTTGTAATTCATTTCAGAGTGTTATATTTCAGTCTAATTCCTTTCGGTGCATTTAACTCACTCGCTGCCATTGTCTGCATATGCGGACATCGTCGGAGAAAGCGTTGGATGCCAATGTCCGCATATGCGGACTTGGAATTTAAAAAGTCGTGTTGTCGGAGTGACGCGTCGGATACGAAAATCAAAAGCAGATGTGATATCTTACGTCACCTCTGGTCAGCTTTTCATTCACACACGCTGCGTGTGTGTCGCGATAAGCTCAACCGCAGTTGATAACAAAGCGTGCCCCCTGTCAGCTTTGTAAGTTGTTTGACAAGATGGCGTCACGGTGAAGTGTTCGACACGGTCGGAGAGGTGAAATGTTACTCAGCGTTGAAGATGCTTTGGAAATGATCCAAACTGAAGGCTCTGATGTCGAAGGAGATGTTGATTCTTCGGACAGTGAATTTGAACCAGATCCCGATGAACTAGAAATAGATTCGGCCGCTGAAGAGAGTGTTTACAATGGAGAGGAAAGTGAGGAACATGTGCCAGCAGATGAGACAGACACAGACGACGAAACCACTGAGGAAACGGACGATTTTGCAAGTGTTTTCACCAGTGATTGGACTGACAATTTTTCCTTTTTCCCTCTTGCACATCCCTTCACTGGCATACCAGGTTTGTCAGCTGACTGGCCAGTCAACACCCAGCCGGATGAGTTTTTTTCTTTGTTCTTTGATTTTCATTATGTAGAGACAATATTTTTTTTTATGTGTGAATTTCAACTTTCTTCACCACCTGTTCATACTTCATTGCATGCACTAGGTCTTCAGTTCCTCAAATAGCGTTAGAATGTGATGTGGAACATGTTGGTGTACCTTTCTGATGGATGCAAAAATGCTAAAAAATATGCAAAATATGGATACCGCGATCAACATCAAGATGGTGAGTAAATTCTTTGATTTTTTGCACACATATGGAACAACATTCCTTGCATACATATACTAAATATCAATTGTCTGGGTGTTTATTTGGGTTTTTTTACAATTTTTTCCCCATCCTATACAAACCCTGGGTTTTCAGGGATTGGCAAGGGCAAAAACTCTTGGCATGGAGTGAGTTAAGATAGTGTCATCAATACACTGGCAGCACAACATAATATTTACAGAAAATATAATCTCTATGAAATTTACATTCATTCTATACTTTATGTTCAACACAGTTCATGTGAGAAAGATTCTATTGTTTAAGAAAAATTGCAATAAATTAAATTCCTTTCAGAACCAGGTTTTTTTTGTTTTTTTTTTGTTTGTTTGTTTGTTTGTTTGTTTTTATGTTTTATCAAGATAGTTTCAATTTCAACATAAAATACTCATCTGGTGAGAAACTATTTGTGAGCTTGGTTTTATATAACTTTCAAATAAATTATATGACATAAAATCATATTTCATCCATATCTTCAATGTTTTTAACACTTTGTACTCAGTCAGTGCAGCTGCAATGTAGTTTATCTGAACCAACACTGCAACAGCTGAATGCATTTTCAAAAGCATACTTGATGTGCAAAATGTACACATTGTCAAACATACTCAATTCCCTTGGAAACACCAGTGAATAATGAAGAGGCTAAAGCCAGCAAGTTAAAAGCAATGAGTGAGAACATGAACTGACTGCTCACTGCAGGACAGAAATTAATATCGGTGGTCGGTCCAAGGGAAGCAACTGAGCTTTATGAATAAATCAGTATGCAATACAAAGTGTTTATGGAACTTTTAATTCTGGTAAGTTCTTTCCTTTTAATGTTGTCTGTAAGTCATACCTCCAAAATCCTGGATTCTATTTTACACTGGTTGCATTATTTTGTTTAGCAGTCCTTTAGGCTTTCTGAGACTGCTTGCTTTCATAAAGAACTCTTAGAACCATTTGAATTCATTTTTCAATGACACTCTGTTCATGAAATAGGTGTTGCGTTTTGTGTTTTTTGTTACTCATATCAATGTCTTTTATGCCAGTTTCCTTATCTAACCATAACATCAGCTCTTTTTACCAACACTGTAAACATAATGCAGAGAGAGTGGTGATCTTGTCAGCATCCCCTTTCTTCAGAAAACCATCTCTCAGTGATTGAAAAAAAAAAATGTACAATGAAAGAAAGGGGCAAAGAAGAGGAAGCAAATCATCTGTCTGCCTCTACCCTACTCAACCACATAGCAATTATCCATGCAATGATACAGTTACCTTAAATTCTTTCTTGAAGAGTGGGCTCACTTCTTTGTGTCCATTCTGCATGGAAACAGAGAGCCGGGTACTGATCAACACTCACCATAAAGCTGGACTGCAAACTGTAGATGAGGGAGGCTTTGTAACTGTCTGAATACAGCTGTTTGAGCATTTGATGTGGTAAAGCTGCAGCACTAAGAGCAAATCCTGCCTCCTAGTTCAAGAGTCGTAGTCCTTCACAAAAGTCTCAGCTGCGAATGAATTCTCATTGCAGTGATAAAACCATTGATCATACAGGCACACTTACATAAAAATGACTACTCCAGATTTTTCAGGTATCCTCCACACACATTTTCCCTTTCTTTGAAGCCATACATCCATGAAACCTGATCATGTTATTTAGAGATGTTCAGAAATACACCCTCAAAGATAGCTCATGCATCTTCAGAACTCTGGAACTGCCTTTTCTTCAGCCGTCCCTTGACCAAAGGGAGCAGGAACCAATTGTGAGGGTGCAACTGGGGTAACATGGAGGATACATGACCAACTTTTCACTATTTTCAAACACCAAA
>NC_134898.1:30605980-30638480 GCF_041734735.1 Babylonia areolata
GTATATCAAAGCAACATCACAGTGAAGAAAACCAAGTGCAGGTGAATAAACTCTTCCATCATAAAGTGACATTAACGAGATGACAATCAAAAACATGAAGGCAAGATTGGGGTGGGATGAACACTTCAAAGGCAACAAGAGAGAGAAAACGAGTGAGTGAGAGAGAAAAAAGGAAAGAGAGAGAGAAAGGGAAAGAGACAGAGACAGGGACAGAAACAGAGAGAGAGAGAGAGAGAGAGTGTGTGTGTGTGTGTGTGTGTGCGCGTGCGTGCGTGCGAGAGAGAGAGAGTCAAATTCAGATGATTTCAGTGTGTCGATCGAATTTTTTTTTAGAGACTGACACACAGACAGATAATTACCGTTTGTTCTGTCTAGGAACACTTTTGTTGTTCGAACCTGGTGTTCCACATGATCGGCTGAAAAAGACGGACCCAGGAATTGTAAGTGTGATGGATAACATAAAGACAAACTGACGGGGACAGACCGACAGACTGACAAAACAAAACAGGCAAATACATGGTCGGCAAAGACAGAGAGACATTGTATTGTTTTGCATTGTATTGTATTGTACTGTGTTGTATTGTATTGTGTTGTATTACTCTTGTCACAAAACTCGGGCTGATCTGCACGGGAAGAGGGAAGAGCGCGTCGCTACAGTGAGAGTGCCTTTTTGTTTGCCTGCAGGTGTATTTGTTTTCCAGTTAAAGTAACAACCCTTTTGCTGTTATGGACTCTTTTACGTGCGCTAAGTCCATGCTTCACACGATACCTCGGATGTCCAGACCACTATCCAGGTCTAATGAAAGCTACGATTACTGTAGACTTTGGGAAATGACTATCACATTTTCCTTTTGATCAAAATAAATCAGGTAAAATGATACACAGTCAGTAAGTAATCAACTTCATACTTCAAATCTCTAATACGTTTGCTGTGGCAAATGAAAAACAATTGTTGGAATTTCATATCTTTTTTTTCACATTAAATAACCTAGCATTTACCAGTACACTACCCTCACACTCATGTTCAAGGGCAACGTTTGAAAAAAAAAGGCAGACAAAGAAATGCAGCCGTACTCTAAAGAATGAAGGACGACTGACATGGAGACAAGCATGCAACAAGAAAAAAGATATACAGAAAACTCACGAACGTCGACGACGAATCACAACCACCACCACCACAACGATCACAATCACAGCAACGACGGCCACAACTCCTCCAACGATCCCCCCGATGGGTTGGGAATCTGCAATGACCACAGGCATTACAACACACAGAACACACACACACTGAACATCAACAAGTGAAATGATCACAGGCATTACAACACACAGAACACACACTGAACGTCACTGATTGACTGCAATGACCACAGGCATTACAACACACAGAACACACACACACTGAACATCAACAACTGAAATGACCACAGGCATTACAACACACAGAACACACACACACTGAACTTCAACGACTGAAATGACCACAGACATTACAAAACACAGAACACACACTGAACATCAACAACTGAAATGACCACAGGCATTACAACACACACACACACACACACACACACACACACACACACACACACACACACACACAATAAACGTCACCGACTGACCAGACCCGCCACAACGTACAGAACCAGTCACACTGAACGACACATATGACTTCATCACCACAACACAGCTATTCCTTTAATCAGCAAGGAGATGCTGTCAAGGCAAAATGTTCTTATTTTCTTCCGTGGTTTGTATTCATGGGGGTCCAAGTCCAACGGTTACACGTCTTTAAGTGCATGTGAACATGTTTGTTGAGTTAATTGCCTTACCGTTTTATGCATCCGCCATTGTGGCTTTAAGTGTCTCTGTTTCTGCATCAACCAGTACACGCACCTCCCTCATGGAACACTTATTGTGTCTGTGTAACCACCAATATCCCCATCAACAGTAATAACACAAAAAGAACAAGAATAACCACAATTACAAACACATATACACAGACACAGATAGACAGACAGACATTGACAGACACACACATACACACAGACGCACGCACACAATCACACGCTCAACACACCTTCCTCCCCCCCATCCCTGTGCTATGTACCATCTTCATGTCAGTGCCACACCTACCTTCCTTCTCTTTAGCCCTCCCCCCCTCTCCCCCTCCCCCCATTCCTGTGCTATGTATCATCTTCAGGTCAGTGCCACACCTACCTTCCTTCTCTATAGTCCTCCCCCCTCTCTCCCCCCCCCCCCCATTCCTGTGCTATGTATCATCTTCAGGTCAGTGCAACACCTACCTTCTTTCTCTTTATTCCTATCCCCTCCCTACCCCCCTATCCCTGTGCTATGTACCATCTTCAGGTCAGTGCAACACCTACCTTCTTTCTCTTTATTCCTATCCCCTCACCCCCTATCCCTGTGCTATGTACCATCTTCAGGTCAGTGCAACACCTACCTTCTTTCTCTTTATTCCTATCCCCTCACCCCCTATCCCTGTGCTATGTACCATCTTCAGGTCAGTGCAACACCTACCTTCTTTCTCTTTAGTCCTCCCCCCACCTCCCCTATCCCTGTGCTATGTACCATCTTCAGGTCAGTGCAACACCTACCTTCCTTCTCTTTAGTGGTCACTTCACTGGGTTCTGTGGTTTCTGAACATCCTCCTTTTGTGCAGGAAAACACAACCACCCTGAAACACAACAACAATACAGACACCATCTTTATGCAATAAAAAGAACAACAACAAACCGAATACATTCTTAATGGATTCTCAATGTGTGTGTGTGTGTGTGTGTGTGTGTGTGTGTGTGTGTGTGTGTGTGTGTGTGTGCACGTGCGCATGTAAATGTGTATGTCCTGATGCCTTCATGGAAGTGGAAGAAGAAGATGGTAGGAAGGTAATTGTGACTGAAGCATGAAATAAGAGAGGAATGCACAATGGGTAGGAAGCAGGGGCTGCTGTTCCCTTCAATGATTGCTCTTCTTCTCCTCCTTCGTTTGCTTAGACAGCATAATGTTCATTATGAGGAGATTTTCAGATTTTGAATGAATGATCGGTAAAGTTCAACAATTGCTCCAAAGGGAGGTGAGCGTGTCTAGTACTGGTCAGCCAGTGAACACGGCTCCACTCTGAGGTCATCACGCTTGCTGGCTTATACACGAGTACTGTGTGCAGTCAACATGTTTGTACAAAGCAATAGATATAAACCTGTCTTGCCATAAATCGCTGGTACAGGTACTAACACATGTATGAGCTGCGTGTAATGGCAAAGTCTACATGTTTGTACAAAGTAACAGTTATAAACCTGTCTTGCCGTCAGTAGATAGATATATCATACACAGCTTGTACAGGCCAGTAACAGAGGCGCACCATCCACATTATTCAAAGAGTTCCGACAGACACATTTTCAGTTTCACTTTCTCAAGGAGGCGTCACTGCGTTCGGACAAATCCATACACGCTACACCACATCTGTTGAGCAGATGCCTGACCAGCAGCATAACCCAACGCGCTTAGTCAGGCCTTGAGTGCATGCTTACATATTTGTGTACCTATGAAAGTGGATTTCATTTTACGTAATTTCGCCAGAGGACAACACTCTCGTTGCCATGGGTTCTTTTTCAGTGCGCCAAGTGCGTGCTGCACACGGGACCTCGGTTTATCGTCTCATCCGAAAGACTAGACGCTCAGTTTGATTTTCCAGTCAAACTTAGGAGAAAGGGCGAGAGCGGGATTCGAACCCACACCCTCACGGACTCTCTGTATTGGCAGCTGAGCGTCTTAACCATTCTGCCACAGACAGATGGAGAACAAAATAAAATCAAACATCATCTGCTGACAATGTATACCGGCACAGGCAGACAGAGAGACAGACAAGTGGACACAGACAAGGACTGAGCAGGAAGGAAAGACAACCCACAGGTATTGTTGTCCAGGTTCCAGAGGACCGTTGCAGTACACGTCATCAGACAGTTCAGGGCAGGACGTGTCGCTGCCAATGGTGAACTGGAAACTGCCCGTGTCCCGTCTCTCCCGACCCAGTGCTGACCCCACCGACCGTCTGCTTCGTCCTGTGTGTGGACAACAGAAAGGGAAGGGGATGAACTGTAACAACAACACGAGAACTGACCATCACGATGTTGAGCTGGATGGATGTGGTAATTGGGTGGAATTTGTGTGTGTGTGTGTGTGTGTGTGTGTGTGTGTGTGTGTGTGTGTGTGTGTGTGTGTGTGTGAGTGAGCGCCTGCGTATGTGTGTGTATGAAACATGTATCTGTTATGTATTCTTTTTAAGGTGCAGATAAGGCATGAGTGTTTGTTTGCTTGTTTGTGTATGTGCATACCCTTTTTTGTGTACTGTGTGTCGTACTTGAATGTATGTATATTTACGCATTTGCCACAGCCCACGTGTGCGCGGGAAAGAAAATGGATGGTAGCGAGCGTGTACTCTGGTTGATCTCTTACCCCCAGTCACACTGTGGAACAAGACAAAACTTGCAGTTTGTGGCCAGAAGGTTATCCCATTTATTGTTTCTTTTTTTTTTAATGCCCAGCTCATTTGCATTACTTTATGCATGTTAATCTCTAATATGGTACATACTTCAGCAGTATTAACCATTACACATCATTAGATAAAATTTGATAACAATCACAGATCCATTCCAGAACACTGATGAAGTACTTGAAGACTGCCTGGCTCACAGGTTCGAGCCGTTATGAAATATGTAAATGCATACTTGGGTTGACTAGCCTAATTGCGAACGATCCAGTCAAAGCGACCACCTCACCGTGTGTATTATACAGATAACAGGTTGTAAAATCGTAAAATGTTTCTCCAATTGGTTGCACCAGGAAAACTCGTGTAGGTATACGCCATTTTTTCAACGAAAACTGCTGGCACACTGGGTTCTTCACATTTTGCAAACATCCCACTTATAGGACACTGTCTTCAGGAAGTTGCATACTTGAAAAAGGGCCGAGTTTAGAACCACACTATCGTAGTACATGTGATACAATACAACACAATGAAATACAATTCAACACAAAACACCAAAAACGAAACAAAACAAAGCAATACAATGCAATACAATGCAATGCAATACAATACATCATTGTACAATGCAATACCATAAAATGCAACACAACACAACACAGTATGACATAGTAGCCTACAACATTAGAATGAAATACAATACCATACAATGGCGATGCAGTACATCTTTAGCAATACAACTGGAAATTCGATGTACATTCAATGGTTTGTCACTCACACAATACACACACATGAACAGGACAAAGTTTGAATGAAAAAAAGTAGAAAAATTAAAACATCAAGTTGAATAAAAACATGAAAGCAGTACAAAAGAAAAGAAAACATTCAGTCTTCGAGCCGCTATTACATTAATTACACCCAGATGTTTTTCAAAACTGAAATACCCATGATTTATTTGGTGTGATACTGCCTACCTCCAGAGTACAGATCTTGGAAGTTATCAGGTGTAGCTCTGTAGTACACGCTGTCTTGAGACTTCCTGTTCCTTCCCCACGTGGGTGTCTTGCTGGGGTTTTTGAAGTCATCGGACGTTTTGTCAGGCCCTGTACAGGGGACAAGAAGTAGGGTGCTGTTAGCGTGTGCTCATTCCGAACATCGACTCCCCACGAAGCAACATTACCACCACACTGCAAGTGAAATGTTTGGTATGGTTTCTGGGTCACTGCAACTGATTAACAAGCCACACACATCCACTGTCTCATTCACAGAATCATACATATATGTACGCGTGTATTCAGTTTCAGTTTCACGGAGGTGTCTAACCTTCGCATAAATCCAAAAGGCTGGTAACATATATACAACTACGTGTGTGTGTGTGTGTGTGTGTGTGTGTGTGTGTGTGTGTGTGTGTGTGTGTGTGTGTGTGTGTGTGTGTGTGTGTGTGTGTGCCTGCAGTAGCTGCACACCTCAACAGTACATTTCATTCAAAGCAGGAACAAGAAGTAAAAACCCAAATGCAATGTAGGTGTAGACAGGTATGGACCCGAACCTCGCTGACAGGACTGCGGGCCCCTCTTCTGACAGACGAGCATTCCGGCAATTTCCAAACGGCCCTGTTCGTCACTGAAGATCTGGTCTCGCTGGACCGTCACGGTGACGCTGGTTTCGGTCTTCATCTCCTCGCTCATCAAGTCTGAAGTGGGTTTCTTTATCACCGTGGGTGCTGTAACAGAACACATTAAAGAGCAGGTGATCATTGTTATGTCCATCACATTTATTTATTTATTTATTCACCAGTGAAGTAGCGGGTGTTTATGGGGGCGGGAGGCAGTGATGACGGTGTGGGTGGTACTGATGTGTCTATCTTTGGGTCATCATGTGGCATTCATCTGTATCTGTATCTTCTGGGGTTAAAGAAGACAGGGCTGACAGGGCCGAAGAAGACATGACTATGTGAAGAACACACATCAGACAGGGCCAAAGAAGACATGACTATGTGAAGAACACACATCAGACAGGGCTGACAGGGCCAAAGAAGACATGACTGTGTGAAGAACACACATCAGACAGGGCCAAAGAAGACATGACTGTGTGAAGAACACACATCAGACAGGGCTGACAGGGCCAAAGAAGACATGACTGTGTGAAGAACACACATCAGACAGGGCCAAAGAAGACATAACTGTGTGAAGAACACACATCAGACAGGGCTGACAGGGCCAAAGAAGACATTACTGTGTGAAGAACACACATCAGACAGGGCTGACAGGGCCAAAGAAGACATAACTGTGTGAAGAATACACATCAGACAGGGCCAAAGAAGACATGATTGTGTGAAGAACACACATCAGACAGGGCTGACAGGGCCAAAGAAGACATGACTGTGTGAAGCACACATCACTGAGACAGGGCTGACAGTTTCAGTTTCTCAAGGAGGCGTCACTGCGTTCAGATGAATCCATCTGCTGGGCAGATGCTTTACAGCAGCATAGCCCAAAGCACTAGTCAGGCCTCGAGCGCACACATATATATCTGCGTACCTATCAGAGGTGGTGGATTTCTTTTACAGAATTTTGTCAGAGAATTTTGACAACACTTTTGTTGCCATGGGTCCATTTTCAGTGCGTCAACTGCATGCTGCACATGGGACCACAGTTTATTGTCTCATCCAGACTATCAGTCTGATTTTCCAGTCAAACTTGGGAGAAAAGGCAAGAGCAGGAATCGAACCCAGACCCTCACGGACACTGTACTGGCAGATAAGTGTCTTAACCATTTTGCCACCTTACCCCTAATTTTGCCACCTGGCTCATAATTAAGGAAAATGTACTCAAACCATTGGATGTATATTCGTGCAACATTGAGTACCTCTGAATTAAAAGTTGTTTATACTTCAACATCAAAATTTATTATGAAAATCTCACAATTACCAGCCTAATTCAAAATTTTGGGGGGAGGTTACGAGACGATTTCTGGTGATTAATTTGCATTTTGTTCGTTCCCTTTTTGTGACTGTGTACTGCACCTAAAAAATAAATGAATAGAAAAATAAGTAGGTTTGAGCTCTGGATATAAAATGAATAAATAAACACGCTTTGAGCTGAAATTGTCTCAGTGGTAAAGGAAAGATTTACTCGCATGGCTTGATTATTCTGTGACGTCTTCCTGCTTCTGTTGGAGGGTGTGAGCAAAACCTAACTGATGGTGTGACTCACGTCTGGCCTGGATGGTGATGGTGGAGGCACTGTCCTCTCCCTTCAGTCCGCTTTCTGTCACAGCATACACCTGTCACATCAACACCTGTCAGTCATATACCTGTCACATCAACACCTGTCAATTATACACCTGTCACATCAACACCTGTCAGTTATACACCTGTCACATCAACAGCTGTCAGTCATATACCTGTCACATCAACACCTGTCAGTTATATACCTGTCACATCAACACCTGTCAGTTATACACCCGTCACATCAACACTTGTCATTCATATACCTGTCACATCAACACCTGTCAGTCTTATACCTGTCACATCAACACCTGTCAGTCATATACCTGTCACATCAATACCTGTCACTTATACACCTGTCACATCAACAGCTGTCAGTCATATACCTGTCACATCAACATCTGTCAGTTATATACCTGTCACATCAACACCTGTCAGTTATACACCTGTCACATCAACACCTGTCAGTTATACACCTGTCACATCAACAGCTGTCAGTCATATACCTGTCACATCAACACCTGTCAGTTATACACCTGTCACATCAACACCTGTCAGTTATACACCCGTCACATCAACACTTGTCATTCATATACCTGTCACATCAACACCTGTCAGTCTTATACCTGTCACATCAACACCTGTCAGTCATATACCTGTCACATCAATACCTGTCACTTATACACCTGTCACATCAACACCTGTCAGTCATATACCTGTCACATCAACACCTGTCAGTTATATAACTGTCGCATCAACACCTGTCAGTTATATACCTGTCACATCAACACCTGTCAGTTATATACCTGTCACATCAACATCTGTCAGTACCTGTCACATCAACACCTGTCAGTCATATACTTGTCACATCAACACCTGTCAGTTATATACCTGTCACATCAACACCTGTCAGTTATATACCTGTCACATCAACAGCTGTCAGTCATATACCTGTCACATCAACACCTGTCACTCATACACCTGTCACATCAACACCTGTCAGTTATACACCTGTCACATCAACACTTGTCAGTTATACACCTGTCACATCAACACTTGTCAGTCATACACCAGCATCATGAATACCTGTTGGTAATACACCTGTCAGTCATAGTCATACCCTTGTCACTTGAATCCTGTCACAAGAATTCTGACAGTCATACGTATGAAGCATGAATCCTGTCAAACTCCCGCTACTTAAACAACCGTCAATTATATATCTGTCACACATATACTGGTCACATGAATCCTGACAGTCATATTATGTACGAATCCTGTCAAACACATGCTACATAAACTGGAAGTTATACAGCTTTCACATCAGCATCTGTCAGTCATCATCAAACCCATGCTAAATAAACAGCTTTCAATTATACACCTGTCATGACCTGTCAGTCATACACCAGTCACTTGAACCCTGACAGTGACACAATGTAATTACATAATACAATTTGCAGTGACCGCCAGGTGACCTGTGACACACAGACAACAATGTACAGACTGTGAACACAATGTACTTACAGAGACGTTGTAGCTGGTTTGTGCGGTGACCGGCAAGACCTTCGTCAAGGTGCCACAGTTTCCGCTGACTTTCACAGACCCCTCTGGTCGTTGTGGGACACCGCCCGCCTGAAACAGTGCACCAGACTTGTGACTGAAACAGTGCACCAGACTTGTGACTGAAACAGTGCACCAGACTTGTGACTGAAACAGTGTACATGACATGTAACTGAAACAGTGCACCAGACTTTTGCTGACTGAAACAGTGCACCAGACTAGCGACTGAAACAGTGTACCAGACTTGTGATGACTGAAACAGTGCAACATGATTTGTGACTGAAACAGTGCATCAGACGTGTGCTGTCTGAAACAGTGCACCAGACTTGTGACTGAAACAGTGCACTAGACGTGTGACTGAAACAGTGCACCAGACTTGTGACTGAAGCAGTGCACCAGATTTGTGACTGAAACAGTGTACATGACGAGTGACTGAAACAGTGCGCCAGACGTGTGCTGACTGAAACAGTGCACCAGACTTGTGACTAAAACAGTGCACCAGACGTTTGATATCTGAAACAATGCACCAGACTTTTGCTGACTGAAACAGTGCACCAGACATGTGACTGAAACAGTGCACCAGACGTGTGACTGAAACAGTGAACCAGACTTGTGCTGACTGAAACAGTACACCAGACTTGTGCTGACTGAAACAGTGCAACAGACTTGTTACTGAAACAGTGCACCAGACGTGTGACTGAAACAGTGCACCAGACTTGTGACTGAAACAGTGCACCAGACTTGTTGACTGAAACAGTGCACCAGACTTGTGCTGAATGAAGGAGTGCACCAGATTTGTTAGGATCATGTCGACAAGACATGATCTGTGTGCTGGCCGAAGTTAAGAGGATGTCAGCCTTGAATTCTGGATGACTGAAGATGTGATCGATTCATATTGATTTCTTGTGCAGGTGGTCTTTCTGATATTACCTGGCCGGTTATACGTGATAATCTATGTGGCCATATTAATCAGAGTAGTGAAGTCCTGATATTGTTCTTTCAAGAGAATATTATCCATAAACTACATTGTTGATACAATTTAGAATTCTTTACACACACGATCTCTCTCTCTCTCTCTCTCTCTCTCTCTCTCTCTCTCTCTCTCTCTCTCGCTCTTGCTTTCACACACACACACACACACACACACACACACACACACACACACACACACACACACACACACACACACACACACGCACTGACTCACCTCAGTGTCAGTCACTGTACTGTTGTAGCGAAATTCCACAAGGCGTCCGTTCCTCTCCCGTTCCGTGGGACAGATAATCGTCATGGTGATTTTCGTGGCGTCGTCATCACTTTGTGTTAGTGACAGGTTTTGTACCTGACCTGGTTCTGTGGAGTGAACAGAAACATCGTCATCACTTTGTGTCACTGAACAGAAACATTGTCATCACTTTGTGTAAGTGAACAGAAACATCGTCATCACTTTGTGTTAGTGAACAGAAACATTGTCATCACTTTGTGTCAGTGGCAGGCTTTGTACCTGACCTGGTCCTGTGGAGTGATCAGAAACATCGTCATCACTATGTGTCATTGAACAGAAACATTGTCATCACTTTGTGATAGTGAACAGAAACATCGTCATCACTTTGTGTCAATGGCAGGCTTTGTACCTGAACTGGTTCTGTGGAGTGAACAGAAACATTGTCATCACTTTGTGTTAGTGACATGCTTTGTACCTGACCTGGTTCTGTGGAGTGAACAGAAACAGTCATCACTTTGTGTTAGTGACATGCTTTGTACCTGAACTGGTTCTGTGGAGTGAACAGAAACATTGTCATCACTTTGTGTTAGTGACATGCTTTGTACCTGACCTGGTTCTGTGGAGTGAACAGAAACTGACAGTCATCACATCAGTTGAGTCAGTGACACATTGTCTTCATGGCATGGTTCGGGGGCGGGGGGCCTGGGGGTCAGAAGAACATTAACACAGAAGAAGAGAAATAAAAGAAACACAGAGAGAGATACAAAGAAACATAGACAAACGAAGAGAGGGACAATGTAAAGGGATAACAAAAACAACAACAAAACAGACACAGAAAGCGGGAGACAAAGAAAACCAAGATAAGGAAAGGGAGACAGACTAGACAGAAAGAGAGAGACAAAGAAACAGACAGATGCAAAAAGAGAGACAAAGAAGCAAACAGAGACGCAGACAGAGTGGGATACAGAAACAGGTACACCGATAGTGAGAAAAAGGAAGCGAGACACAGGAAGAAAGCTGGAGAACTGAAATGTTATAATGTACATCGACCTTGGGCCACAACACAACGGGGGTGGTTGGGAAACAAAAGGTGAGGGAGTGTCCTTGACAAGGTGGAAATGGGACTGGTGACACACAAAAACATGAGAGACAATGAGAACACAGACAGAGAGAAACACACTGGGAAAGGTGAAGTGGGACACGAGTGGAACTGTGCAGAGCAGCAGTTAGAAAGGTGAAGACACTGACTGGATTCCAGAGTTCTGTTGGTGACCGTGTTGGGAACAGGCGCCGGTCCCACAGGGGTGACGGTGGTGACGGTGACCCGGTAGTTCCAGTAGCTGAGCAGTCCTTGGATCGTGTAATATCTGGCGTCGTAACCTGCAACATCCCTTGTTTGTGTACCTCTCTGTTTCAGTTTCACTTTCTCAAGGAGGCGTCACTGCGTTCGGACAAATCCATACACGCTACACCACATCTGTTGAGCAGATGCCTGACCAGCAGCATAACCCAACGCGCTTAGTCAGGCCTTGAGTGCATGCTTACATATTTGTGTACCTATGAAAGTGGATTTCATTTTACGTAATTTCGCCAGAGGACAACACTCTCGTTGCCATGGGTTCTTTTTCAGTGCGCCAAGTGCGTGCTGCACACGGGACCTCGGTTTATCGTCTCATCCGAAAGACTAGACGCTCAGTTTGATTTTCCAGTCAAACTTAGGAGAAAGGGCGAGAGCGGGATTCGAACCCACACCCTCACGGACTCTCTGTATTGGCAGCTGAGCGTCTTAACCTCCTGAGAATGGTTAAGACGCTCAGCTGCCAATACAGAGAGTCTGTGAGGGTGTGGGTTCGAATCCCGCTCTCGCCCTTTCTCCTAAGTTTGACTGGAAAATCAAACTGAGCGTCTAGTCTTTCGGATGAGACGATAAACCGAGGTCCCGTGTGCAGCACGCACTTGGCGCACTGAAAAAGAACCCATGGCAACGAGAGTGTTGTCCTCTGGCGAAATTACGTAAAATGAAATCCACTTTCATAGGTACACAAATATGTAAGCATGCACTCGAGGCCTGACTAAGCGCGTTGGGTTATGCTGCTGGTCAGGCATCTGCTCAACAGATGTGGTGTAGCGTGTATGGATTTGTCCGAACGCAGTGACGCCTCCTTGAGAAAGTGTACCTCTCTGTCCAGTGTCAAGTGTGACCTTATCCTCTCTCTCCTCTCTTTCTGTCTGCCCTTCTCTCTTCAAACTTTCTCTTACTTTCTTCCTCCCCTCTCTCATTTACGTGTGTGCGTATGCATTTGTACTTCATACATTTCTATGGTTTCTTAGCGACTATAGTGACTATTGTATTCCAATGCGATTAATTCTGCTCTGTTTTGTTGTTGTTGCTGCTGTTCTTTTTGTTTTCACGCTGTATGATTGTTTACTTTTCTCTCTTTTTTGTGACCCCTGACTAATTCATTTATTTTCTTTTATGAGGGTAGGATGAAAACAGGCCAATGTGTACTTATTTATTTTCCTTCAATAAAAGCTCTCTCTCTCTCTCTCTCTGGCATTTTCCCGAGTGTCTTTGTTTAACTGAGTCTGTGTTTCTGTCCCCCCCCCCCTCTCTATCTCTTGCTCTTGTCTCACACATTTTCTGCATTTGTAAGTCTGTTTCTCTGTGTCTCTGACTCTCTCCCTTGGACATTTTCGAAGTCTGTCTCTGCCTCTCTCCTAGACATGAATCTAATTCTCTCTCTCTCTGTGAAGGAAAGGTTTACCTTGCAGAAGATGGGAGCCATGTTGAGTGTAGTTCTGTGACAGAAGCGAGTCCTGTTCCTCCCAGGTGACGGTATAATTTGTCTCTCCCCTCTTCTCTCCAGGTCTCCAGCTGACCAGCAGCTGTCCAATGGCCGGAGCACTGACCTCCATGGCCTCCAGGTTGTCTGCAGCTGTGACAGGACAGACACTGATCGTGTGGGTGACCCACTCTCTTGCTCTCTCTCTCTCTAATTCCTTTTTTCTGTAGTCATGATCTAAAGTCTGTAGATAGAGTGTGCTGATACAGCCTCAAAATGGGCGGGAACCCCCCCCCCCCCTCTCTCTTTCTATTTGTGTGTGTGTGTGTGTGTGTGTGTGTGTGTGTGTGTGTGTGTGTGTGTGTGTGTGTTCTTTTGTTCAACATCTATCCACAAATATTATTTTAGACGAAAATCCACCACCTTCCCAACCCAATCCATGCCTCAAATCATCGCCACTTTCCCTGTTCCTCCCTCTCCTCAATTAGCACAAAAAAGAATATCAAGCAAGGTAAAATGGCTGTCAACCAGTAAAATTACAACAAAGAGCCAACCGGGCTCCTAATTAAACTCTGTGTGTGTGTGTGTGTGTGTGTGTGTGTGTGTGTGTGTGTGTGTGTGTGTGTGTGTGTGTGGTGTGTGTGTGTGTGTTTTTGTGTGTGTGTGTGTGTGTGTGTGTGTGTGTGTGTGTTGTGTGTGTGTGTGTGTGTGTGTGTGTGTGTGTGTAAAGACGAATAACAACAAGAATAAGAGGAAGAGAAGAAGGGGGTAGGAGAAGCTGAAGAAGAAGGAGAAGTAACAGGAGAAGAAACACAAGAAACAGAAACATGAAGAAGTGACAAAGCGACAACCGTCCCTGCAGCAAGGTACCTTCAGAGTCTGTGAGGAAGGTCAGACTGTCAGGGTAGCCCGCACCTTCCTCGTTGTATGCCATCGCCTCCACCTGGTATTGCACGTAAGGCTTCAGCTGGGTCACGTTGACCTCCACCACAAAGCTTTCATTTCCTAGATCGGCCTTGGTCAGAGTTTTCACCGTGCTGTGTGTACACGTGCTGGTGTCTGGGGTCACCTGTCAGCCATTCAGTTGTGATCAGTGTGTGTGTGTGTGTGTGTGTGTGTGTGTGTGTGTGTCTGAGCCTGTGTATGTGTGTGTGACTCTGTGTGTGTGTGTGCATGTGTGTGTGTGTGTGTGTGTGTGTGTGTGTGTGTGTGTGCACCTGCTGGTGTGTGGAGTCACCAGACAGACATTCTGGTATGATTATCGTGTGTGTGTGTGTGTGTGTGTGTGTGTGTGCGCGTCCGCGATCACACAACAGACACAAACCTCGGTGCTATTGTAGACACAGTCAGAACAGTTGACGGCCACACCAGAGATACAGGACTGCTGGTCAGACTCCAACACCACTCTGACAGTGTAACCACTGATGACACCGTTGGGGTTGACAGGTCGATTCCACTTCAGTTCTGTCCACCGGCTGCCTTGGGCTTTCTGTGTCAGGTTGGACACCTGGCCCACAGCTGTACACAGTTATGTTACGGAATGTCATGTAACATGATGAGATGTAAGGTGACGTGATCTAGTATAACGTGATGTGATGTATGGTAACGGGACCACATGCAACGTAATGTAAGCTAATGTGATGTAATATCATGCCATTACATGTGCAATGTAATCACAATACACATAATTGTAAAATCATATAAAAATGTCAGTCTTAGGAGTATTGGCTTTTCTTCCCTTGCTGGGAAGGGAGTGAATGTCTTGCCACTTTAAACCTTTCCTATGACCACTCTTCCTAGCTGTCCCTTGCTCGCTTTCGCTTTACCTTTAGACTGATCAAGGGACGGCGCCTTCTGGGAGAGATGCTCAATGGAAAGGATGTGCCCTACCACTTCTAACTCTGCATGCACTGTTACATACATTCACTAGGTCAACAAAACCACTGGCATGTAAACAAATGTAAACATTAAAAGGGAAGATAGGGACGGTCAACTGTCATGATACAGGTGACAGATTTTTTGGGGGGGTGTGGGGTGTGGGGGGGTACGTATTAGGTTAAGACAGAGGAGGAAGAGAGAGAGGATGGATGACAGAAAAGCTTCAATATCTAACATTCAATATCTAATTCACGCTAGGGCAACAATAAACCCAGACAGATGTAACCACCTGTCATACATGTTTAGAATGCATACATCAGAACACTAGAACATCAAAAAGTCCTGGCAAATGTACACAGACATCGAATATTCTCAAAATGCATGCCTCAAGACACACTGGGTCAACTGCTGCACCAGACGATAAGGGAAAAAATTAAAGTGATTAGTTAAGGCGTGTGGGCAAAAGTGGTGCATGAAAGGTAAATATGAGTATGTGAAAGAAGAAAAAGAAAAAGTGGTGTGATATAATACGGTCAGAAAAAACGAATTGTGTGTATGTGTAACTGCGTACGCACGAGCACGTGTGCATGCATGTGTGTGTGTGTGTCCAGTCAATAAAGAGAAAAGAAGAATCGCTCACGCTTTGCGTTGACCCTGAAGGTGTCTGTCCTGACAGCACTGTCGATGTTGTTGCTGATGGCGGTGATGGACACATTGTAATACTCCCCGGCCACCAGACCAGGAATGACGACACTGTTCATGCTGCTGTTGACGATGACTGCAGTGTGGAGGGGCTTTTGTGGTGTGGCAGTGACACTGTAGCTGTCCACGTGACCCATAGAGGCAGTGAAGGTCAGGGTCACGTTAGGTCCAGGCAGTCTGTCAGACAGCAGAGGTCCGGGCTGTGCAGGTCCTGTGGACAGAGGGGAGACCTCAGTGTGTGTGACCTGCTCCACAGGTAATTCTGTCTGTCTTCAGTGTAACCTGCTCCATAGGTAATTCTGTCTATCTTCAGTGTGTGACCTGCTTCACAAGTAATTCTGTCTTCAGTGTGTGACCTGCTTCACAGGTAATTCTGTCTGTCTTCAGTGCGTGACCTGCTTCAGAGGTAATTCTGTCTTCATTGTGTGACCTGCTTCACAGGTAATTTTGTCTGTCCAGTGTGTGACCTGCTCCATAGGTAATTCTGTCTGCCTTCAGTATGTGACCTGCTTCACAGGTAATTCTGTCTGTCTTCAGTGTGTGCCCTGCTCCATAGGTAATTCTGTCTATCTTCAGTGTGTGACCTGCTTCACAAGTAATTCTGTCTTCAGTGTGTGACCTGCTTCACAGGTAATTCTGTCTGTCTTCAGTGCGTGACCTGCTTCAGAGGTAATTCTGTCTTCATTGTGTGACCTGCTTCACAGGTAATTCTGTCTTCAGTGTGTGACCTGCTTCACAGGTAATTCTGTCTGTCTTCAGTGTGTGACCTGCTTCACAGGTAATTCTGTCTGTCTTCAGTGTGTGACCTGCTTCACAGGTAATTCTGTCTGTCTTCAGTGTGTGACCTGCTTCACAGGTAATTATGTCTGTCTTCAGTGTGTGACCTGCTTCACAGGTAATTCTGTCTGTCTTCAGTGTGTGACCTGCTTCACAGGTAATTCTGTCTGTCTTCAGTGCGTGACCTGCTTCAGAGGTAATTCTGTCTTCAGTGTGTGACCTGCTCCACAGGTAATTTTGTCTGCCTTCAGTATGTGACCTGCTCCATAGATAATTCAGTCTGTCTTCTGTGTGTGACCTGCTCCACAGGTAATTTTGTCTGCCTTCAGTATGTGACCTGCTCCATAGGTAATTCTGTCTGTCCTAAGTGTGTGACCTGCTTCACAGGTAATTCTGTCTTCAGTGTGTGACCTGCTCCACAGGTAATTCTGTCTTCAGTGTGTGACCTGCTCCACAGGTAATTTTGTCTGTCCAGTGTGTGACCTGCTCCATAGGTAATTCTGTCTGCCTTCAGTATGTGACCTGCTTCACAGGTAATTCTGTCTGTCTTCAGTGTGTGCCCTGCTCCATAGGTAATTCTGTCTATCTTCAGTGTGTGACCTGCTTCACAAGTAATTCTGTCTTCAGTGTGTGACCTGCTTCACAGGTAATTCTGTCTGTCTTCAGTGCGTGACCTGCTTCAGAGGTAATTCTGTCTTCATTGTGTGACCTGCTTCACAGGTAATTCTGTCTTCAGTGTGTGACCTGCTTCACAGGTAATTCTGTCTGTCTTCAGTGTGTGACCTGCTTCACAGGTAATTCTGTCTGTCTTCAGTGTGTGACCTGCTTCACAGGTAATTATGTCTGTCTTCAGTGTGTGACCTGCTTCACAGGTAATTCTGTCTGTCTTCAGTGTGTGACCTGCTTCACAGGTAATTCTGTCTGTCTTCAGTGCGTGACCTGCTTCAGAGGTAATTCTGTCTTCAGTGTGTGACCTGCTCCACAGGTAATTTTGTCTGCCTTCAGTATGTGACCTGCTCCATAGGTAATTCTGTCTGTCCTAAGTGTGTGACCTGCTTCACAGGTAATTCTGTCTTCAGTGTGTGACCTGCTCCACAGGTAATTCTGTCTTCAGTGTGTGACCTGCTCCACAGGTAATTTTGTCTGTCCAGTGTGTGACCTGCTCCATAGGTAATTCTGTCTGCCTTCAGTATGTGACCTGCTTCACAGGTAATTCTGTCTGTCTTCAGTGTGTGCCCTGCTCCATAGGTAATTCTGTCTATCTTCAGTGTGTGACCTGCTTCACAAGTAATTCTGTCTTCAGTGTGTGACCTGCTTCACAGGTAATTCTGTCTGTCTTCAGTGCGTGACCTGCTTCAGAGGTAATTCTGTCTTCATTGTGTGACCTGCTTCACAGGTAATTCTGTCTTCAGTGTGTGACCTGCTTCACAGGTAATTCTGTCTGTCTTCAGTGTGTGACCTGCTTCACAGGTAATTCTGTCTGTCTTCAGTGTGTGACCTGCTTCACAGGTAATTATGTCTGTCTTCAGTGTGTGACCTGCTTCACAGGTAATTCTGTCTGTCTTCAGTGTGTGACCTGCTTCACAGGTAATTCTGTCTGTCTTCAGTGCGTGACCTGCTTCAGAGGTAATTCTGTCTTCAGTGTGTGACCTGCTCCACAGGTAATTTTGTCTGCCTTCAGTATGTGACCTGCTCCATAGATAATTCAGTCTGTCTTCTGTGTGTGACCTGCTCCACAGGTAATTTTGTCTGCCTTCAGTATGTGACCTGCTCCATAGGTAATTCTGTCTGTCCTAAGTGTGTGACCTGCTTCACAGGTAATTCTGTCTTCAGTGTGTGACCTGCTCCACAGGTAATTCTGTCTTCAGTGTGTGACCTGCTCCACAGGTAATTTTGTCTGTCCAGTGTGTGACCTGCTCCATAGGTAATTCTGTCTGCCTTCAGTATGTGACCTGCTTCACAGGTAATTCTGTCTGTCTTCAGTGTGTGCCCTGCTCCATAGGTAATTCTGTCTGTCTTAGTGGATGCCCTCTAGACTCCACTAGAAAATATAGTATAAGCCATTAATTACTTGATATAATAGCCACCATAATAATAAAATAAAATGGAAAATATAAGCATTGTTTCCATGAACTGTCAAGGACTGGGTAACGTTAAAAAGAGGAGAGATGTTTTTCACTTTCTTAGACAAAAGAAACACTCCATTTATCTCCTTCAAGATACACATTTCGACCCAAATATTGAATCGTATGTTAGATCTGAATGGGGTTATACTTGTCACTTTGCATCTCATAATTCACAATCCAGAGGTGTTGCTGTTATGTTCAATAACAACTTTGAATTTAAAATTAAAAAGGTGTACAAGGATCCTAATGGAAACTGCATAATTATTTCCTTTACAACAGTAGAAAAGGATTTCTTAATTGTAAACATTTATGGCCCAAACAAAGATTCCCCAGAATTTTATGATGAACTGGAAAAAAATATTACACAGTTTGGATACCCAAACCTGATTATTGGAGGTGACTGGAATCTAGTTCTTGACTCACATAAAGATTATTTTAATTATAAACACATAAATAACCCTAAAGCTAGAAACAAAGTAGAAGATATTATGATAAACTTAGATATGTATGATGTTTGGCGAGACTTAAACCCTGATAGTACACGTTTTACATGGCGTAGACCATCCCCTTTTCAACAGAGCCGTTTGGACTTCTTCCTTATATCTGAATGTTTGATACAGTATATACATGAAGCAGACATCCAATATGGCTATAGGACAGACCATTCAATGATAGTTCTTAAACTTTCATTTGGTGAAAAAATTAAACGAAAGTCTTTTTGGAAATTCAACAATTCTTTACTGAAAGATATAGGTTATGTAAATGAAATCAAAGAAGAAATCAAACAAGTTATTAGAGAATATGCAGTTCCAGTATACAATTATGAAGAATTAAGAAACATTCCAATGTCCGAAATACAGTTTGTAATATCAGACCAATTATTGTTAGATGTTCTATTAATGAAGATTAGATCAAAAACAATCTCATATGCCACAATGAAAAAACGTAAAACAGAGGAGGAAGAACAACAGTTAGAAATACAGAACTTAGAAAGCAGGAATGTCAGAACATGTCAAGAATATGATAGAATAGAAGAGAATAAGTTAAAGCTTGTAGATATTAGAAAAAAGAAGATGGAAGGAGTACTCATGCGTTCAAGGGCCAGATGGATAGCAGAAGGAGAAAAAGTATCAAAATACTTCTGTAATCTTGAAAAAAGGCACTTTGTAAATAAGAGTATGAAGAAATTAGTTACAGACAAAGGAGAAGAACTCCATGAACATAATGTAATATTAAAGGAGGTTCATGATTTCTATAAACATTTATATAAAAAGAGACTTATTCAAACATGTGAAATAGCAGATATTGTGAAGGAAATGCCTAAACTTAGTAATATAGAAATAGAAAACCTTGAGGGTGAAATTACTTATGAAGAAGCTACCCAGGCACTTAAACGCATGCAGAACAATAAGAGTCCAGGTACTGACGGCTTTTCTGCCGAATTTTTAAAATTCTTTTGGAAGGATCTTGGATACTTAATTGTCAGGTCACTAAATGAAGGTTTGAAGAAAGGTGAACTGTCACAAACACAGAAAGAAGGCATAATAATTTGTATACCAAAGGGTGACAAACCAAGAGAATTTATTAAGAACTGGAGACCGATATCTTTATTAAATGTTGTTTATAAAATTGGATCTTCTTGCTTAACAAATAGAGTTAAGTCTGTGCTGTCCTCTTTAATTAGTGATGACCAAACAGGATTTATGTCTGACAGATTTATTGGTGACAATATTAGATTAATATATGATATGATTCATTATTTAAATTCAAAGCAGTTGCCTGGTTTATTGATTTGTATAGATTTTGAAAAAGCGTTTGATACTGTTGACTTCACTTTCATGATGAAAGTGTCAAAAGCATTTGGATTTGGTCCAGTCTTCTGTAGATGGATAAGTACTTTTTATCAAAATATTAAATCAGCAGTAGTAGTAAACGGAACGGCGTCTTCTTGGTTTCCAGTAGAGAGAGGATGTCGTCAAGGTGATCCCATTTCACCCTACTTATTTCTTTTATGTGTTGAAATCCTTGGCATAATGATAAGAGAAAACAAACTTATTAAAGGTATTAATATTAACAATACAGATCATAAAATTGCACAGTTTGCAGATGACACCCAACTGATGACCAAAGAAGATAGAATATCGTTTGAGGAGATCATAAGGACAACTGACTCGTTTAGTAGTTTTTCAGGATTATTTATGAATACAGGTAAAACTCAAGCAATATGGCTGGGTAGCAGAAAACAATGTCAAATTAGATATCTACCTCATTTAAAAATGGTGTGGAACCCACCAAAATTTAAAATCTTAGGAGTGTGGTTTACTGTTGATTTAGAAGAATGTGAGGAATTAAACTATAAAGACAAAATGTCTGAAATTAGAATGTTATTTAGAATATGGATAAATAGACCGATTACTCCTTTAGGAAGGATAGCTGTTCTCAAGTCACTGATTTTATCAAAAATAACCCAGTTATGGATATTTCTACCAAATCCACCTGATGAATATATTGATGAGCTGCAGAAGGCATGTTTCAAGTTCATTTGGAACAAAAAACAGGATCGAATAAGTAGAAAAACAGTAATTAAAAGCACAATATTAGGAGGATTAGGAATGTTTGACATCAAACAATTTATTAAAGGTCTTAAACTGAGCTGGATACGTAAATTAAAGTTTTCAAACCATAAATGGACAATAATAATAAAAGAAAGCAATCCAGTTATCGAAGATATTGATAGATATGGACCCTGTCTACCAACACCTAATGATAAGAATAAGTTCTGGATTCATGTTTTCCAAGCCTACAAAGAATTTTGTCAGAAGGTCCCACTATTAAGTAGCAAAGAAGTTTTAGCAGAACCAATCTTTCTGAACCAAAATATTAAAATTGGAAGTAAGATTTTATCATACAGAAATTGGATGGAAAAGGGGGTCTGGAATATTTCTCATCCAGTGCACGGGGACAGTAGTTTCCTTTCCTATGAAGATTTTAGTCAAAAGCATGGAAATATAACAAATTTCCTTACTTTAGATGGTTGCATAAGGTCAGTTAGAAATTATATTTAAAAAAACCCTAAACATTAAAATTGATAATAACACTGCTTTGCAGATGAGAAAATCATTACAAATGATATATTCAGTGAAAACAGGAACAAAAGTTTATTACCATACTCTAGTTAAAAACAATACGACCCCTAAATGCTGTAAGAAATGGAACGATTTGTTGCAACTGAACATTAATTGGAAACAGACATTTCACAAAATACACAAAATAAGTGACGTTAACTTAAAATGGTTTCAAATAAGAATAGTTCATAGGATTATTGCAACAAACAAATCACTGAAACAGATGAATATCTCTCATAATGATAAATGTAGCTTCTGTGGATCACATCCAGAAACCATTGAACACCTTTTTTGGAGATGTGAGATTGTGCAGAGATTTTGGACTGCTTTCCAAACTGATATTAATAACAAATGCAATAATGTATACAATGCCCAGTTATGTGAAGAATTAGTTTTATTTGGAAACTCACACGCATTTGCTACAGATGACATTTTAGATTTTATTATTTTACTGGCCAAAAACTTTCTGTACAAATGCAAATTCAATAAACAACCACCACAACTCAATGCATTTAAAACACAGCTCACAGATACAAAATCGAAGAACATGCATCTTATATACTAATGAACCATCATGCTTTACCGTACAAAGTGGAACAGTTACCTTCCAATTATGGAAACTGTTACTTAATCATAATTTCGCATGTTCCATAGTTACCATTCTGTATAACAGTCCTTACTTTGTACTAACATGTCTTTATTTATTTCTTATATGTATCATTTGTTTATTTTTTTAACTTTTATGGTTGCTGTTGTCTTTACAATGTGATCAACTACAAGCTTTCTTTTCCAATAATGCAGAAGTGGTATACTCATGCTCCTTATTATTATGACATTATAATGTCACCACTCGCTTTCGCCTTACCCAAGATACCATTACTGTAATAGTTGACACATTTGATGCTGTTGCTATGTTACAACTGGTCCAGGCTATTTACTATTAATGTCATCTTAAATCAGCATGATTACTACAATCATTAAGGTGTAAACATTGATTGATTGAATGATTGGACAAATCTTCCCCCTTTTTTTGTTTTTTTTTGTTTTGTTTTGTTTGTTGTTGTTGTTATTGCTGTTGATGTTGTTGTTACAGATTTGTTTTGCCTTGCTATAGTCTGTTTTGTCTTATTTTGTCTTATCTCTCTCTCTCTGTAGTGGAAGATGCTACTGTTCGTTGTATATTGTTTGTTTCATACTATTCTCTGTATTGTATACATGTTTTTGGAAAATTTAAAAAAATGTTTAAACAAAATTATGTCTGTCTTCAGTGTGTGACCTGCTTCACAGGTAATTCTGTCTGTCTTCAGTGTGTGACCTGCTCCATAGGTAATTCTGTCTTCAGTGTGTGACCTGCTCCACAGGTAATTCTGTCTGTCTTCAGTGTGTGACCTGCTCCACAGGTAATTCTGTCTGTCTTCGATGTGTGACCTGCTTCACAGATAATTCTGTCTGTCTTCAGTGTGTGACCCGCTTCACAGGTAATTCTGTTTGTCTTCAGTGTGTGACCTGCTTCACAGGTAATTTTGTCTTCAGTGTGTGACCTGCTCCACAGGCAATTCTGTCTTCAGAGTGTGACCTGCTCCATAGGTGATTCTGTCTTCAGTGTATGACCTGGTCCACAGATAATTCTGTCTTTCAGGTTATGAAATGCTGTCGGCCTATATTAGCGTGGGTTTCCACCATAATACTGCTGCTGACTCACTGACTTAACTATTCTGGTTACCTCTCTGAGTTCCACGTGGTGCCTTCATCAATTAGCTAAAATCATAACAGATAGTAACAAGAAATAAAACAACAACAACAGCAACAAAAACACACAGACGATTTCTTAATTAAAAAGTAAATCAATGACCTACATGTAATGGGAAAATAATCGAATAAACAGAAACTCGAAGACTAAGTTTCCTACAAATGTGTGTTTCAACTTGTCTGGTCACCACACGCACGTCGATATAAAAATCATCTCCTGTGACCCCGGCAGACTTTGTGATGAACATATATTCTGTTCCAATCTAAATCACATCGGTGTATCCTGTTGCTTAACAGTCTGCACGATTTTCACGTCTCAGTGCACACCCCTCCCTCTTTTTTGCTCGTATCCCTTTCAATCTCTCTCATCCCTTCTGTATTTCTTGCATGATTATGTCGCTATGTCTTCTTCTCTCTTTCATTCGTGTATGTGTGCATTTTGCACACAACCATTTTACACACATCTAAATCACATACACATAAGCTCATCCTGTACCCTTGCAGCTCTCTGTTCAATACTTCTTCTGCATAAACTCTGTGTGTGTGTGTGTGTGTGTGTGAGTGTGAGTGAGTGTGTGTGTGTGTGTGTGTGTGTGTGTGTGTGTGTGTGTGTGTGTGTGTGTGTGTGTGTGTGTGTGACAGAGAGAGAGAGAGAGACAGAGATACAGACAGACAGACAGACAGACAGACAGAGACAAGGACAGACAGAGACAGACTCAGAGAGATCAGAACTCACGTGTATAGACCAGAACAGCTCCAGAGACCACAGTGGCGTACTTAGGTGCTGTAGTGTTGTGTCCCGGATTTCTCTCCTTCCTGGAGGTGACGGAAAAGGTGAAGGCTGTGCCCTGGGTCAGACCAGTGAAGGTGTACATGGATATGTCCCCATAGTCAGATTTTTGACTATTGTTCAGTGTAGCTTGGTACTCGGCAGATATCTGAGGAAGTGTCCACGTCACACTGATGCTGGTTTCTTGGTGTGTGCCGGACATCTTCAGCTGTGTCGCTGTCAGCTGTGTCACTGTTGACATGGACATAAACTGTGCAGTGATTCAATACATCATATCAACACACACACACACACACACACACACACACACACACACACACACACACAAACACGTGCGCGCGCATGTACACACACACATGCATACACACAAATGCACACACAAAAACACACCTATTCACGCACATGCAGCTCCATACAGACACACATACTCTCATTTTTTTTATCATTTTTTTTTTTTAGATGGCTTATGCAAAAAAGCAGTTGTTGCTTATTCAATTACCATCTTGAAATAAACATTTTGACTTTGAGTTTTTGTTTTTTTCTTTGACACACACACACTCACACACAATTACTCACCCGCACATTAGAACAAAAGACAATGTAACAGGACATTGTAAATGTCCATCAACTGTAAAAGGTATCTTACTTTCCCATAGTTTATCACATGGTCTTTTACGTTTGTGAACACCTGCATAATTTGCCTGTGTTCTTCCCCCACTTCCGTAAAGGTCATTGTTGGCTGTCTTGATAATTTATAGGGTGTACATATGGTGGACTGTTGTCTGACTGGTGGGACAGGGTGTAAGTATGGTGGACTGTTGTCTGACTGGTGGGACAGGGTGTAAGTATGGTGGACTGTTGTCTGACTGGTGGGACAGGGTGTAAGTATGGTGGACTGTTGTCTGACTGGTGGGACAGGGTGTGAGTATGGTGGATTGTTGATTGACTGGTGGGACAGGGTGTAAGTATGGTGGACTGTTGTCTGACTGGTGGGACAAGGTGTGAGTATGGTGGATTGTTGATTGACTGATGGGACAGGGTGTAAGTATGGTGGATTGTTGATTGACTGGTGGGAAAGGGTGTAAGTATGGTGGATTGTTGATTGACTGATGTGACAGGGTGTAAGTATGGTGGATTGTTGATTGACTGATGGGACAGGGTGCAAGTGTGGTGGATTGTTGATTGACTGATGGGACAGGGTGTAAGTGTGGTGGACTGTTGTCTGTCTGACTGGTGGGACAGGGTGTGAGTATGGTGGACTGTTGTCTGGTGGGACAGGGTGTGAGTATGGTGGATTGTTGACTGGTGGGACAGGGTGTGAGTATGGTGGACTGTTGATTGACTGGTGGGACAGGGTGTAAGTATGGTGGACTGTTGTCTGGTGGGACAGGGTGTGAGTATGGTGGATTGTTGACTGGTGGGACAGGGTGTGAGTATGGTGGACTGTTGATTGACTGGTGGGACAGGGTGTAAGTATGGTGGACTGTTGACTGGTGGGACAGGGTGTGAGTATGGTGGACTGTTGACTGGTGGGACAGGGTGTGAGTATGGTGGACTGTTGATTGACTGGTGGGACAGGGTGTAAGTATGGTGGACTGTTGACTGGTGGGACAGGGTGTAAGTATGGTGGATTGTTGATTGACTGGTGGGACAGGGTGTGAGTATGGTGGATTGTTGATTGACTGGTGGGACAGGGTGTGAGTATGGTGGATTGTTGATTGACTGGTGGGATAGGGTGTAAGTATGGTGGATTGTTGATTGACTGGTGGGACAGGGTGTAAGTATGGTGGATTGTTGATTGACTGATGGGACAGGGTGTAAGTGTGGTGGATTGTTGATTGACTGGTGGGACAGGGTGTAAGTATGGTGGATTGTTGATTGACTGGTGGGACAGGGTGTAAGTATGGTGGACTGTTGTCTGTCTGACTGGTGGGACAGGGTGTAAGTATGGTGGACTGTTGTCTGACTGGTGGGACAGGGTGTAAGTATGGTGGACTGTTGTCTGTCTGACTGGTGGGACAGGGTGTGAGTATGGTGGACTGTTGTCTGTCTGACTGGTTGGACAGGGTGTAAGTATGGTGGACTGTTGTCTGACTGGTGGGACAGGGTGTAAGTATGGGGGACTGTTGTCTGACTGGTGGGACAGGGTGTGAGTATGGTGGATTGTTGATTGACTGGTGGGACAGGGTGTAAGTATGGTGGACTGTTGTCTGACTGGTGGGACAGGGTGTGAGTATGGTGGATTGTTGATTGACTGGTGGGACAGGGTGTAAGTATGGTGGACTGTTGTCTGACTGGTGGGACAGGGTGTGAGTATGGTTGATTGTTTATTGACTGGTGGGACAGGGTGTAAGTATGGTGAACTGTTGTCTGACTGGTGGGACAGGGTGTAAGTTTGGTGGACTGTTGTCTGGCAGGTGAGACAGGGTGTAAGTATGGAGGACTGTTGACTGACTGACTGGTGGGACAGGGTGTAAGTATGGAGGACTGTTGACTGACTGACTGGTGGGACAGGGTGTAAGTATGGTGGACTGTTGTCTGACTGGTGGGACAGGGTGTAAGTATGGTGGACTGTTGTCTGACTAATCGCACAGGGTGTAAGTATGTTGGACTGTTCTCTGACTGACTGTTGGGCCTGGGCGTAAGTATGGTGGACTGTTGTCTGACTATTCGCACAGGGTGTAAGTATGGTGGGTGTGAGGGGACAGGACAGAAAGTCAAAGACAGACACAGACTTATAGGAAGGCAAAAAGGCAGACAGACAGACAGACAACAGAAGCAGTGTCAGCACAATCTCAGCCACACATCAGTAACCCACGGTGTGTGGTCACCTGTCAGTCAGAGATAAAACCACACAGTTACAGGACCTCCTTCTTACCGCTTTCACACTTGTCACTGTGTCTGAAGGACTGATGATCACACAGGCACAGCTTTTGACCACTAGTTTCGTCGACACACGTTTGTCTCTGGGGTGTCTGGCATTCTGAATCCGCGTCACAATGGATTCCGTATTTCTTCCCTGTGACATAGGGGTTTCTTTCAGGTGAACAGTACAATGAGATACATTCACATTAACATGTTGCGAATAACATATATCACATAATCATATGTAGCACGTGTAATAATCACAGGTAACGAATCAATCACCAGATACAGCTATTCGACATTATTTTCGGAGAAGGTATGTACGTGTGTGCGTGTGTGCGTGTGTGTGTGTGTGTGTGCATGTGTATATGTGTCTGCGCGCGTGCATTCATGTACATGAGTACATAAAAGAGTAGCAGAGAGGAGATTAGAAAGATACAAAGAAACAGAGGAGGCAGAGGAAGAGAAGCAGATCATATAATAACACACAGTGAGGAAACAACAATTTCTGGAATCATATTGTCCTACGCCGATAGCAGTAAAATGCCTTTTACATATTCATGCGTTGACACTTGAGCACGTGCACGCGCACACACACAGTGCACAAACACATACTCTCTCTCTCTCACACACACACACACACACACACACACACACACCCACACACACACCTCTAACACGCGCTCACAATCAAATACACACACACATACATGTACACATACACACACACTAAAGGCCCTGAAAGGTGTTACTAATAGTGCTTGTTTCAAAACAATGTATTCCAGCGGTATGGTGAATAAACTGGAAACCGGTCGCACCTGTTCCACTTTGATTCAGTTCTGTCACTTGAACACGTCAACATGAACACTTATATAGGTCTTTTTCAGAAAATGGTGTAATTCCTGTCCCAGATCATTACTGACATATAGATGTGCTGCATGAATGCACCTGACTATCATTATTACTGTTTTTAATTCAATACATTTCAGTCAGTATTTGACAAGTATAAAAACTTGATATTCCGCCATCTTCTTGTAGAAAGTTTGTGTTATGTGGTATGGAGGGGTTACGATATGGCTGTCCCCACACAGGTGGACAAGTTTTGTAGGCTGCAGAAAGTGTAAAAAAAAATTTAAAAAAGGTGTTAACATACAATTTCAGCAATGAAACCCCTCACTCACAAAGAACCATTGATCATTAGCATACTGAATTTAAGAATTGTTTACTTTTTTTCTTTTAATTATGATAACAGAAAATCACGTGTCCCCAGATATGATGTCATTCCTGTTACGGAGGCATAAAAGGTGCCATTCAAACTGAATATTCACTGAAATCACCAGTGACTGTTTTTGCTATGGTATAATTTCCTTTGAGAGCTGTAGGGAAACACTAGTCTGATTCCTGCATTGAATGCAACAACACTGTACGCCCGAGTGTTCTCCAAGGTACGAGATTTCATTTATCACAGTCATTACTGTTACCAACGGCAAACTAAAATATAACGAGTACATAAAATATATAAAATGCTGAATAATAAGATGAACACGATTCAATGTGACTGGCAACAGAAAATTAATTTTTTCCACTAAAATAAAGAAATTATCAATTCTTAACCAATGTTCTGTCATTCATGTTACCGTCATTCCTGTTACCGTCATTACCGTCATTCCTGTTACCGTCATTATTGTTACTGTCATTCCTGTTACCGTCATTACCGTCATTCCTGTTACCGTCATTATTGTTACTGTCATTCCTGTTACCGTCATTACCGTCATTCCTGTTACCCTCATTCCTGTTGCCGTCAGTACCATCATTCCTGTTACCGTCATTACTGCGAGTCATTCCTGTTACTGTCATTCCTGTTACCGTCATTACAGTCATTCCTGTTACCATCATTCCTGTTACTGTCATTCCTGTTACCGTCATTACCGTCATTCCTGTTACCGTCATTACCGTTACTGTCATTCCTGTTACCGTCATTCCTGTTATGAAAAGAGCAGTAACAGGAATGATATATTGACAACAGCAATGACAAAACTATATAAAGAAAACTAATGAAGATACCCAAGACATGATTTGTGCTTTTTGACTCACTTGTGTAAACAAAGTGAGCCTATGTTTTAACCCGGTGTTCGGTTGTCTGTGTGTGTGTGTGTGTGTGTGTGTCTGTGTGTGTCTGTGTGTCCGTGTGTCCGTGGTAAACTTTAACATTGACATTTTCTCTGCAAATACTTTGTCAGTTGACACCAAATTTGGCAAACAAATAGGAAAAATTCAGTTCTTTCCAGTCATCTTGTTTAAAACAATATTGCACCTCTGGGATGGGCACAATAAAATAAAATAAAAAGCCTAATTATGTGCAAACTGCATTTACTGTTATATTTATATTTTTTGTATTCTCTAAACTCGGCACTTTGACCTCTTATTCTGACACAACAACAAGAGCAGTCATTATTATCATTTTTTGTTCAAACAGGAACTTCTTTTGCTAAGCATGGAATTTGTATTTATTTTGCAAACGTTTTGGTGCAGATAGTAAAAAAAGGAAATTACTCTGTAATTAATGCTAGGGGACTTAATTTGCTTTAAACTGATCTTTCTCATCTTAAACATTACATTTTGAAATTATACTCAATACATAAAAAGCTTGGATTTTTTTTAAAAGTGTATCACAAGTGAGTCTTGAAGGCCTTGCCTCTCTTGTTAAACCTTGAAATCGCTTTTTTTTTTTCTCTCAAAGGAAGAATAATAATTTTGGTTTAATCACATATCGGTGACTGAAGACATTTTGTTAAAGTATTTATAAATACATCTGAGTATTATCGGTTAGAAGGGGTGGGAGATGTGGATGAATGGAGGGTTGGGGGAAACTGGGCAAATGAGGGTTAAAAATGTGGGTGAAATTTGGAAGAAGAAAAAAAAACCTCTAAATACAGTTGCAGGAAATTACTTAAAGGACTTCGTAAAAGAGAAGTCGTTAAACAGACAAGCGAAACAACTGATAATGAATGCAAAAAGTCAAAAACATCAACGTTCTCAGTCACTTGTGAAGACAAACTTTCGTGTACAAAAGGCTTCATCAAGCTACAGTGAAAAATTATATGCTCAATTGTCAGGTTACTAAAGCATATGCACTTGACATTAGAACTAAAAGTTCAGTTGATGATGACGGTTGTTGCTTTTTTCGTCATGAATAATCTGGGTCTCTCACTCTCTTTCTCTGTGTGTGTGTGTGTGTGTGTGTGTGTGTGTCCCTCTTGGTCTGTCTCTGTCTATCTGTCTCTCTCTCTCTCTTGCTCTCTCTCTTTTCGTCCGTTGATTATACACACTCTATTAACCGCAACCAGATGGAAGTATTTAAATGTTCAAATACTACTGCAGTAGTAAAAGTATGGGCCTATCATCAGCTGAAAAGCAAAGGAGGTACAGGGACAGGAGGGATGATCCCGAGACCAGACAGATGTATCAGAGAGAAAAATACTAGGGATGAACAGGACGGCAGGAAGAAGTCTGTGAAAGATATGACATGCCGAAAACATACAGCAGTAAAACAGAAGTGGAACAAGTCAACAAGCTTATAGAAATTGGGAGAAAATGCTTGGAAAACAATTAGCACCTCCATTGGTCCCTGTGGTCGCAAAGGATAAAGCGTCCAATGCAAGCAGAACTGTGAAATTAAAATACTGATAAGAAAAATCAGTCTTTTTTTAAAAACAAAAGTTGAAAAGAGGAGAACATGTGTGTAGGCATACAAGAAAAGACTCCAGAGATATAGAAAACCCAAACTGAAAATCAAAGGTCTTATGAATTTTTTTTTTCCAGTGGCAGAGGAGAAAAGCGTGAAACGAATGATAGTTTCCTTTCATTTCTTGTTAAGTCAGAAGAGGGGAAAATTGCAACTCATGGAAAAAAAACTCACTTGCGAGAGAGATCCTCAGAGCGTACCGAGTTAGAACGCAAGCATTTAAAGCTCTTGGAGTTGCTCAGTGGAAAAAGAAATTTGAAGAAGAAAGGGCAGCCTTTCAGGTTATATTTCATGAGAAATCTTTGGTCAAATTCTTTCATAGTGATGAAGTCTCGAGAGTCTTGCCAGGAAAGAAAAGCACCATAACTAAATGCAAAGAAAAGAAACGATGGCTGCTACAGGACTCTGACCTGTTTGCACAATAACTACCTAGCAGAGACTGTACAATATCAGCTTCACAGCTTCCTAGAGACTTAAACCTCTTTGGGAGATTTACCCCAAAGCATCAGATTGAATGACGTGTTTTTGCAAAATGTGCGAAAATTCTATTTTTCATGCAGAAATGATGACGCATTTCATCTTTCAAAGATACTTAAAACAGCCCAGTCAGATATCCTTGTCAAAAACGTTGTGTGCTCCACTGAAAAAAAAATCAATGCATGTACAGAGCGTGCCATACATGTGAAGACAAACTTCTGCCGGTGAAGATTACCGACCTAGACATTCCAGTGTCATGGACCCAGTTGAAGACTGTAACAAAGAAAGGAAATTTCAAAAATGGAAAACAAAAGGAAGTGGCACTCACTGTCAAAACAGGTAGAAAATGGAACTGTTAGTATTCGTATTTATATCGTATGTCCCCAATAAAAGTGAACCGCTTTTTGACAAGTACTTTCTCAGTGACAGAGAAACCAAATTCAATGTAAATTTTCACACAGTAACGTTAGTGTATCATCAACAAGTCAGCAAAATATCTAAACGTTCGGACGCAAATTATACGAATACTGTCAAATTCAAAACACCATGTCAAAAAATCCAATATCAGAGCTGTGCAATGTGACCTTCATCATGTTCATGCCAGCTGCCAGGTGTTGGCATCTGTCAATCAGTGTAAGTCTAAAAATAGCCTGTCTGGGTGTCAAGTCTATTGACTTTTTTTATTGCAGTACAAACATACTCACACACAAACACACACACGCACACAAAATACACACTATCTCTCTATCTCTCTCTTACGGCACTGAAAGTTGCTGCTGCCTGTGTCCACACACTCTGCACCAGTTTGACAATGATCAGGTTCGGAATTTGAGCACGTCTCCCCCACCTTGGTTTCTGTCAACATGTAATGTGGGGCATTTGGGAAAAACACACAACTTTGCTTTCTTTGATTAAAACTGCAATGCTGAAGATTCTTCTCCCCTTCACAAAATCCCTTTTGTCATCTTCCT